>NC_044033.1:528120584-528207872 GCF_901765095.1 Microcaecilia unicolor
CTCAATTTTTGTCTCATCTGACCACAGCACCTTCTCCCAATCACTCTCGGCATCATCCAGGTGTTCACTGGCAAACTTCAGATGGGCCGTCACATGTGCCTTCCGGAGCAGGGGGACCTTGCGGGCACTGCAGGATTGCAATCCGTTATGTCGTAATGTGTTACCAATGGTTTTCGTGGTGACAGTGGTCCCAGCTGCCTTGAGATCATTGACAAGTTCCCCCCTTGTAGTTGTAGGCTGATTTCTAACCTTCCTCATGATCAAGGATACCCTACGAGGTGAGATTTTGCGTGGAGCCCCAGATCTTTGTCGATTGACAGTCATTTTGTACTTCTTCCATTTTCTTACTATGGCACCAACAGTTGTCTCCTTCTCGCCCAGTGTCTTACTGATGGTTTTGTAGCCCATTCCAGCCTTGTGCAGGTGTATGATCTTGTCCCTGACATCCTTAGATAGCTCCTTGCTCTTGGCCATTTTGTAGAGGTTAGAGTCTGACTGATTCACTGAGTCTGTGGACAGGTGTCTTTCATACAGGTGACCATTGCCGACAGCTGTCTGTCATGCAGGTAACGAGTTGATTTGGAGCATCTACCTGGTCTGTAGGGGCCAGATCTCTTACTGGTTGGTGGGGGATCAAATACTTATTTCCCTCTGCAGAATGCAAATAAATTCATATACTTTCCACAATGTGATTTTCCGGATTTAATTTGTGATGTGCTATCTCTCACTGTTACCAATAACCTACCCTTCAATTATGGGCTGCTCATGTCTTTGTCAGTGGGCAAACTTACAAAATCAGCAAGGGATCAAATACTTATTTCCCCCACTGTAAATGGACTCAACAGCGTAGGAAAAGTTCCCAGCACTTAAATCATACATTATTTCTTTAGGAGCTAGGTGCAATTGAGATTTCCCTATAAATGCTTTTTTTTTTTTGATCAGCATGCGTAGGTGTTTTATGAACCTGTTCAATTGAAAAGTTTTTTAGAAGGTAGATAGATTTCTCTATCAACTCCTTTGACCTCCTAAGTCACTTAACTTAGTTAATGGTTGGTAATCTGCTAATTCATGTTAGATTTTCTTTGTTAGAACCAGCTCCCTTGGTAATCTGAATTGGATCTCTCCTGTAATGTGGTCTAATCAAGCTTGATTATTTTTTGTGTTCCTGGTTTGGTGAAATTTTCTTATATTTTTCAGTTTTTTCAATAATCATAATTATGGCTTTTTCTTTTTCAAGATTTCTTGATGTAAATGCAAAGTCTATAAATAAAAATTAAAAAAAAAGAAGAAGGTTTGAACAAGTTCCTGGAGGACAAGTCCATAGTTTGCTATAGAGATAAACATAGGGGAAGCCACTGCTTGCCCCAGGATTGGTAGCAAGGAATGTGGCTACTATTTGGGTTTCTGTCACTGTTGGAAGCTGGATACTGTTCTAGATGGACCACTGGTCTGACCCAGTATGGCTATTCCTATGTTCTTATGAATGATCTAATCTTAGACCATTTTTACCATGGCTGTAAAACCCCCGATTTTCTGTTTTTTTTTTCCATTAATGGCCATGTGCTAATTTTGCATTCGTGTATGACCATTTAAACAAATTACTGTGGGATCACTTACCCCCACCTAATTTGTAGACAGTAAGGTCACAAACTGGGTAGCGCAGGAAGGCCCACTCTCTGCCTCTGACATGCCCCCTCAAAAATTTCAAAAAAATCTTTACCTCACTGTTACTGGGGTGACATTCGAAAACTAACATGTGATGCTTTAGTGCACCACGTATTAGGCCATTTTTTGCTGCCTAAGGCGAATGTTAGGGCCTAACACAGCTTAGTAAAAGGACTCCTTTCAGTATTTAAAATTATAGGGGTACTTCTTTTCAGGTCACCTAAAGTTAGGATGATATAACATAGTAACATAGTAGATGACGGCAGAAAAAGACCTGCATGGTCCATCCAGTCTGCCCAACAAGATAAACTCATATGTGCTACTTTTTGTGTATACCTTACCTTGATTTGTACCTGTCCTTTTCAGGGCACAGACCGTGTAAGTCTGCCCAGCACTATCCCCGCCTCCCAACCACCGGCTCTGGCACAGACCGTATAAGTCTGCCCAGCACCATCTCCGCCTCCCAACCACCAGTTCCGCCTCCCACCACTGGCTCTAGCAGAGACCGTATAAGTCTGCCCAGCACTATCCCCGCCTCCCAACCACCGGCTCTGGCACAGACCGTATAAATCTGCCCAGCACCATCTCCGCCTCCCAACCACCAGTTCCGCCTCCCACCACCGGCTCTAGCAGAGACCGTATAAGTCTGCCCAGCACTATCCCTGCCTCCCACCACCGGCTCTGGCACAGACCGTATAAGTCTGCCCGGCACTATCCCCGCCTCCCAACCACCAGCCCCGCCTCCCACTACCGGCTCTGTTATCCAATCTCGGCTAAGCTCCTGAGGATCCATTCCTTCTGAACAGGATTCCTTTATGTTTATCCCACACGTTTGAATTCTGTTACCGTTTTCATCTCCACCACCTCCCGCGGGAGGGCATTCCAAGCATCCACCACTCTCTCCGTGAAAAAATACTTCCTGACATTTTTCTTAAGTCTGCCCCCCTTCAATCTCATTCCATGTCCTCTCGTTCTACCGCCTGTGTTAAGCGTGAGTTCTATAATGGTAATTACACCAGTATTCTATGACAACAATTATGCATGCAAGTCCATATTTATTTGCTTAACTTTAGGCAAAAACACATCATGTCAACGGCTGATAGAAATGCATGCATAACTGATAGTAATCTATATCATTAATGCATAAGTGCTGGGCATGTCACTGACCCGCCAATGCCCCTCTCACATCCACATCCCCCTGCAGTTACACGCTACAGAATTTGTACACTAAGGGAATTGGAATACCAATTAAGGTAACATAATATAAGGAAGCAAAAACAAAAAAGGAGGTAAAAACCCTCACGGAACCGTGAGATATAAAACAAAAAGTGAGGAGAGTGAATGAGGATACCAAAAAATATATTTATTCACATGAAAAATAAAAATTAAAAAGTAACATGATATACATTTTTATGTATATTATGTCACTAGGCTACTCCTCCTCTAGCAACATTCCATGTAGAAGCCTGCCCTTGCAGATCAGCAATGCGGCTGCGCAGGCTTCTGTTTCTGTGAGTCTGACGTCCTGCATATTTTCTACCACGTGTTTTGGGCGCGTGCCAAAAATGGATTTACTGCCCGGGGCACACGGCAGCCGGATGGTAGTGCCCATTTGACGCACTTTGGACGTGCTTAGGCACCTACGCGCCTTTGTAAAAGGCCCCTAAATTAAGTGCTAATGTTTATGTGCCAATTACGCATATACATGTTTAACATAATGACATATAGAGGGGCATAATCGAACAAAAACGTCTATCTCCATGGGCGTTTATCTCCGAGAACGGGTCCGTGAAGGGGCGGACCGAACCGTATTTTGGGAAAAAATAGACGTCCATGTTTTATTCGACAATTTGTGAGCTGGGCGTTTTTGTTTTTCAGCGATAATGGAAAATGAAAGCGCCCTGCTCAAAAACGAATAAATCCAAGGCATTTGTTCGTGGGAGGGGCCAGGAGTCGTAGTGCACTGGTCCCCCTCACATGCCAGGACACCAACCGGGCACCCTAGGGGGCACTTTTACAAAAACAAAAAAAAAGGTAAAAGAGCTCCCAGGTGCATAGCACCCTTCCCTTGGGTGTTGAGCCCCCCAAATCCCCCTCAAAACCCACCACCCACAAGTCTACACCATTACTATACCCCTAAGGTGTGAAGGGGGGCACCTACATGTGGGTACAGTGGGTTTGGGGGTGGTGTGGAGGGCTCCCATTTACCAGCACAAGTGTAACAGGTGGGGGGGGGTGGGCCTGGCTCTACCTGCCTGACGTCCACTGCACCCCCTAATAACTGCTCCAGTGACCTGCATACTGCTGCCAGGGAGGTGGGTATGACATTTGAGGGTGAACATAAAAAGTTGTGAAACGGCATATTTTTGTGGTGGGAGGGGGTTTGTGACCACTGGGGGAGTCAGGGGAGGTCATCCCCGACTCCCTCCAGTGGTCATCTGGTCATTTAGGGCACTTTTTGGGGCCCTATTCGTGGAAAAACAGGGTCCAGGAAAAGTGCCCTAAATTCTCGCTAAAAACGCATATTTTTTTTCCATTATCGGCGAAAGGCGCCTATCTCTGATCGGCCGATAACCACGCCCCAGTTCCGCCTTCACCACGCCTTTGACACGCCCCCATCAACTTTGTCCGCATCCACAACGGAGTGCAGTTGAAAACGTCCAAATTCGGCTTTCGATTATACCGCTTTATTCGTTTTTGTGAGATAAACGTCTATCTCCCGATTTGGGTCGCAATATAGGCGTTTTTCTTTTTCAATTATAAGCTGGCTAGTCACGCATATGTAAATGCCAACATTCTGCCTAAGCACTATTCTGGAAATACAGATGTAACTTACACAATACCTATTTTACAGGTAGGCGTATACTAGGCATTTCTCGGCAGAGCGTGGGTGGGATTCACAGTCACCCACATAAAGGGAAATTTTATAACTGGATATTCACACTTATGCACTCCTGTACAGGATATTGTCACTCACTCGTGAAAGCGACAGCAGGGTGTCTGTTGGTCTGTAATTGCATGCTTAACGCATAACTCCCTCGGGACAAACATTTTGAATTAGCTACCTAGGAAGCATCCACTGGTCTTTACAAGCTCCCCAGCTGTAGAAAAAGAAAGATTTGCTCACATTTAGTGGTTCTTTGTGAGCCACATACTCCTCAGGGTGCATTATAAACTTGTCTTTGTACTCAGGAACTGAGAAATAGTAGGTCTTTTCTCGATACTTAGCCGCATTGTCTGAGATTCCAGGGAAAAGGATAAAGTTCTCTTTTAGCGTCACTGGACAAAAGTGGTTGCTGTCCCCATAGTGCCTTCTTTTATCCTGGACTATCTCTTCATCCTGGAAAGAATGAATATGCATTTTAGGGACAAAATACTGCTAGAAAGGTAATTCTTGGGTGTCAACTGCATTAATCTTACAGATAATTCTCCAGAGTGGAAACAGGTTACTGGGTCTGATGGATCTACGGTCTGACAGTCTGTCCCAGTATGGCAATGCTAACGGATACATGTTTTCCCACCTTATGACGTTTTTGGGGTGATATTCAAATTAACTGAATTAGAACAAATACCGTGTAGACTTTGCACTAGTTCTGGAAGAAAAAGTGGAAGTACTTTTGCTTTGAAATTTCGCCCAGGTGCAAGTTATGAATGCACATTCATGCCTGCTTTTAGTGTGGGTGGAATTCTGTTGAAAACATACACATAACGTTTTGAAAATGCTGTCTCAATGTGTACTTCTTCCTCAACCTAAACACAGCACCTAGAAATCTCTCATTAATTTGAATAAAACTATCTGTATTTTGGAAATTGCATTGAGAGACAGCAATTCTCAGATAGCCAATTAAAAGTTTTCCACCTAACACTGAGACAGTGGTGAACAGTGTGGTTTTTATTTAATACTAGCTAGCAAGGGCAAAAAAATAAAATCTGGTTATTTCAGCAGCAGAATCTGGGTAACAGCTGTTGCTGAATATCTGGAGAAAGCAGTAAGGTGCTTGCATAACCCAGGAAGTGGCGATATTCAACCAGGGCTGTATCTAACTTTGTCTGGCCAGTGCAGCAGCACAGGGCGCAAGGGAAGTTGGGGTGCCAAAATTGCACTCCATCCATTAGCTTCTCTTATTGAGTGTCACACAGGGTGAGTGTGTGATGGGAGCGCTTGGGACCATTTGTGGCTTGTGATGCTCCTGGATCTGGATAGATTTAGAAGAGCATTTTTGCTGTCCTAAACCTATCTGGATAGTTATGTACTGGTGGCCCTGAAACTGTTTCTACCCAGATAACTCTGGTCCCCACCCTGCCTCCGCTCTAGACACTGCTGCACTATTTGAATAATGCTGCAGTGGTCTGTAAAGATTCTTTATATGTTGCCCAAATTTGGGCCTGGATCCCACATCCGCCTGCAAACTAAATAATTAATGAGCCATTAACTATCAATAATTGGAACTAATCTGGGTTTACGTGTGGATCTGCCTTTTGCCCTAGTCTATAAAATGCATGCTTAAATTTGATAGCATGCAGCACAAAAGGAGGTGTGGCCATGGGAGGGGCATAGGCAGGTCAGAGGCATTCCTAGAAATTAAACACAATGTTACAGAATAAGGTCATTAATTGCGTTTCAGCAGGCGCAAGATCCACACAGAGCGGATATTCCTGGCACATAACTCTGGGCGTCATTTCTAGAATTCCCCCTTTATGGATAGCGCCACCAGTTATCTGCCATGACAGGACTTAGCTGCTACCTGGATAAGTCCTGTTAAATATCGTTCCTGCCCCCCCCCCCCTTACCTGCTTAAACCTTTTAAAATAGTCCTCTTAGTCAATATGGAGCACATATAATAATTTCCCCAACAAAATTATATTGAGAAAATATTCATTAGCATAATCAAGCTTTCAGATGAAGGTTGGTAGATTCAGTACTCCAGTTCTTTCTGTGCTGAGATTTACACTTTGATTTAACAATATTAAGAAATAAGAATAGTCATACTGAGTCAGATCAAGTACCTGGCAAGATCCCAAAATTCATGCTTCAACGTACTTTACATTCTTTTCAGAAATGTTTGATTCAATTACCTTCTTTTAGAGCTGTTAAATTAATAACTAAGTAGCATGGAATCTTGCTACTCTTTGGGGTTCTGCATGGAATCTTATGACTCTTTAGGATTCTGGAATCTTGCTACTCTTTGGGGTTCTGGAATCTTACTACTCTTTGGGGAGTCTGCATGGAATCTTAAGACTCTTTGGGGTTCTGGAACCTTATTACTCTTTAGGGTTCTGCATGGAATCTTGCTATTCTTTGGGAATCTGGAATCTTGCTACTCTTTGAGTTTCCAGAATCTTGCTATTCTTTGGGGTTCTGCATGGAAACTTGTTATTCTTTGGGATTCTGGAATCTTACTACTCTTTGGGGATTCTGCATGGAATTGTGACTCTTTCAGATTCCGGAATCTTGCTACTCTTTGAGATTCTGGAATCTTGCTACTCTTTGGGGATTCTGGAATCTTGCTACTGTGGCTGCATAATGTTGATTACATTAGTATTGTATAACAGAATCTGGGTACCCTGATGCCATTACAGAATCGGCTCTCACTGCACGGCATCAGTGCACCTAAATTGACTGCCTCCTAGGTGACTTGCCAAGATCATAAGGAACAACAGGAGGATTTCAGCCTGCTGTGCTAACCATTAGGCTACTCCTTTCTATGAGTCAGTATATAGCTGCCGTGGTCAGCAATTTATTTGGATATTCAGTGCGGTGACTGCTGGCTTCACTCAGATAGTGGCGCTATTCAGTATACTCTCCAGATAGGTTATGCAGATAGCAGACCAAATACATCTGCTATTTGGATAATTCCCAGAATGCCATGCTCTGCCTATGTTCCAAGCTGGCACTACACAGTCTCTTGATAGCATGGCTGAAAAGCGCAGAACTGATAGTAGATGCTGCTGTCTAATCAACTGCTTTTGAATATTGGGCCATGTACCAGAGATCGAGATGGAAATCAGCTCAGAAAAACCACAGGCTGAACTCTCATCTCCTCACCATACTTGGGGCTGATTCTGTTTAATATATTTGTGGATGATATTGCTGAAGGGTCGGAAGGAAAGGTTTGCCTTTTTGTGGATGACACAAAAATAGCCAATAGAGTGGATACCCTGGAGGAAGTAGAAACGATGAGAAGGGATCTCCGAACGTTAGAAGAATGGTCAAGAGTTTGGCAGTTAAACTTGTGTAGAGTGATGCACTTGGGTTGCAGAAACCCAAAAGAGAGATCTCTGATAGGAAGGGAGAGATTAGTGAGCTCGATTCAGGAGACAGACCTTGGGGTGTTGGTGTCCGAGGATCTGAAGATGAAGAAACAATGTGGCAAGGTGATGGCCATGGCCAGAAGGATGCTAGGCTGCACAGAAAGGGGTATAACTAGCAGAAGAAAGGAGGTATTGATGCCCCTCTACAAGTCATTGGTGAGGCCCCACTTGGAGTATTGTGCTCAGTTTTGCAGGCCGTATCTAGCTAAGCATGTAAAAAGACTGGAAGCGGTGCAAAGAAAAGCTACGAAAATGGTATGGGATTTATTTTAAATCGTTTTTATTATTAATAACATCACTTGTACAGCTGTTCAAATAAAATCCAACAGATCACACAACTTTTCAATTGCGCTAACAGAATCGTCTAATAGTTTTGTCTTTTATCCCCTCCACCTCCCACCCCCTCCCCTCCCTCCCTCATCCAACATTCCCCCACAGTCAGATTGGAGGGTTGTGCACGCTGTTGAGGTAACTGAAGAAATACACCCCTCCACGTAACTCACCGCAAAGGGCCTTGGCTCTTATGGCCCCTTGCGCAATGCTGCTTCCTCTAACAGGGATCATCTGTGTTATCTTCAATTTGATTCTGTGTTGATTTGGACTCAGCCATAGCCGTCAATGACGGAGCAGTTATGGTCATTACATCACAATACGTCATATTCCTACCCCAGTAAACAGTTCTCAATGACAGGGTGTTCTGCTCCCTCAAGACGTCTATTTATAACCCCCTGCCCCTCCACTTTCTGAATACATAAGCCGAGTCCTCTCCCCTTTAATCCCTCCCTGTGTACTCCCCCCAACCCCTCTTTCTCCCCCCCCCTCCCCCCCTAGGGAGTCACCTTGATGTACCAATCAGCAATTCAAAATCCTGCTGCGTGCCACTGGGGTCAAAGAATCCCAGAAGGGTGCCCACCGTCTACAGAAAGCATCACCTCTAGGCGAGGCCAGGTCCCCCACCCCCCTGCGCTCCAACGCACACAGGGAAATCATCCTGGACTTCCACTGCTGGAAAGTTGGGGGTTCTGCTACTATCCATTGATGAAGTATAACCTTCTTACCCATGAGAGTAGCTCTCTTCAAAAAGGGTTTAAGCCCCACTACTCCTGGCGTCTGCAGTTTGAAGAGATCAAATAACTGCGCGGCATGGGGCTTCCAGTTCACTCCCCAAATAACCGACACATATCTGGCCACCCGCCTCCAAAAATCCAGGACACACGGGCACTGCCAAAACATGTGCCCAAGGCCCGCCAGGGAGTAGGCACACTTCGCACAATTGTCATCTGTCCGCATTGCCGCCCTCATTGCCCTATGCGGAGAAAAATACATGCGCATTACAAATTTGTAGAGGGTTTCTCTCAGCGTCACATTTTCTGTCACCCTGGGAATGTTCAACACACAAGTCTTTAATTGTTCCCCCCGAAGTCTCAGGGTTAACTCGTTATTCCAATGGGTTGCTAATTTTTCATAATCTACCTCACCCAACTGCTCTCTCAGTCGCGCGTGATAGTACTTTAGGGGGACTGCCAATTGTGCATCTAGGGCAAACACCTCCAAGAGCTTTGTCCACACCTCTAATTTCAAGGAGTCAGGGGGGATTGACCGGACATAATGGCAAAGCTGATGCCAAGCTAAGAAGTCTCCCGCCCCCCTACCAAATTCCACCCGCCAAGCTCCCAACGTCTTCTTTTCACCATCTTCTGAATAAAACTGATGCAAGTAATGCGCCCCTCTAGCTCTCCAGGCCACAAATTGAGCTGAACTCGTGCCCGGTGGGAAATCAGGGTTACCCTGTAACGGTAACAAGGGTGAATACCTCGACGAGAGCCCATAAAGGTGACACACCCACCTCCAGGCCCGTCGCAATGGTAATAACAGGGCTGCATAAGGCTCAGGTACATTATGTTCACACGGCCGTGCGTGTAGCCACGCGCTAAAATGTATCGGTTGCAATAGACGCTGTTCTTCCCCCAAAAGGGTGAAGTGGTTCGTGCCTCTAAGCCAGTCAGATATGTGCCTCATATTCCCGGCAACAGACAATAACTTGACATTTAATAAGCCCCAACCCCCCTGGCCTCTAGGTCGATATAACTGCGCTGCCGCCATCCTGGACCGCTTCCCCTGCCAAATACAGCGCGTCACCAATCGAGTCACTAGTCTTTCATCCTTGCTTGTGAGCAATATAGGTACCGTTTGCAAGATATAAGTCCACTTGGGCACCAACACCATATTATACAGTGCCACTCTTCCCAGGCTCGACTGCGGCAACGATTGCCACACCCCCAGAGAGGTCCTCGTAGTGACCCGCAGAGGCTCGACGTTCAGTTCGTAGAGCTGTGTTAGGTCTCTTGGTATCCACACCCCTAAGTACTTTAATGGACCCGACGTCCAAGATAGCGGAAACTCTCCCTCCCACCCGGTCCGTATATGATCCTGTATCGGGAATGCTGCTGACTTTTGTAGGTTAAGAGTAAAGCCAGAGAAATAACTAAACTCTTCTATTTCCCCGAGAAGGGCCGGGATCGACTGCCTGGGCTGTGTCAGGGTCACCAAAATATCATCTGCAAACACTAGTGTTTTCAGTGGGATTGTTGAAAAATTCACCCCTGCAACGTCCACATTGCTCTGGATGTACCGCAATAAAGGCTCCAGGTATAAAAGAAACAATAAAGGGGACAGGGGGCATCCCTGCCTAGTACCACAGGACACTTCAAAAGGGGCTGTACATGTTCCATTTACCACCAAAGACCCTCTTGGCTTTTCATAAAGCACCTCTACTGCCTTCCGAAATCATCCAGTAATCCCAATATGGTCAAGCACCGCAAACATATAGTTCCAACGCACTTTATCGAATGCCTTTTCGGCATCTAGGCTGACCAAAAGCAGCGGCTCGTTAACCACATGGCTCCGTGCAATGGCCAGGCACACCTTCCTCACATTCACAGAAGAGTGACGCCCCCTGACAAACCCCACCTGCCCTTCTCCAATCAGCGAAGGCATATGTAATGCTAATCTGTCTGCTAAGACTCTGGCCAGAATTTTTAGGTCAACGTTTATCAGGGAAATCGGTCTATAGGAGCCAGGCAGGTCCGCCGGTTTGCCTGGCTTAGGAATCAGCGAGATTAGAGCGTCGTTTGAAAACCCAGGAAATGAGCCCTGTTGCAACGAAGCTTCAAAAAAGTCGAGCAGCGGGATGGCAACTTGTGGGAACATACACTGAAAGAACTCGACCGAGTATCCGTCTGGCCCCGGCGCCGTACCTCTCCTTAGTGTCTTGACCACTCTCTGAATCTCATTGCCCTTTATAGGCGCATTCAATTGAGCAACAACCGAATCCGAAAGACGGGGAATTCCCGAATTCTCAAGGTAATCACTCATGGCGGGCCCCTCCTGAGGGCACGGCGACGCATACAAAGCCGCATAATAATCATGGAACAGCTGCGCTATCTTTGAGGTCTGAGTTTCCCTCCGTCCGTTAGGGCCCATTAATGACGACACAAAACGATTACCCCCCCAGGTTTTGACAAGCCGTGCCAGCAATCTACCTGATTTATTCCCAAACCGATGAAATCTAAAAGAACGATAGAACAGATGTTTTTTCGTACGTTCATGGATTAGGGCGTTTAAAGCCACCAAGGCCGACAGCATCTGCTCTCTAGTCTGTGCCGAGGGAGTTGCCATATGAATCCGTTTGGCCTCTTGATATACCCTCTCCAACCGGACCAGTCCCTGCGAGAGACGCCTAGACCTCGCACACATGTATGCTATAATGTCCCCGCGTAACACAGCCTTAGCTGTTTCCCAATATAATCTCGCATCAGAAGTATGGCAGGCATTCGCATCTGCAAACAAAGACCATTTTTTCTGGAGGTAATCCTTAAAATTCTCATCTTCCACCAGATAGGAGGGGAATCGCCACAACCGTCGTCTCAACCGCGCCTCTCCAAAATCTATGTCTACCCAAATGAGTGCGTGGTCCGAAACCTCCATCGGGCCAATCTCCGACTTTACTACTTGCGAGAAAATAGGGGCAGACACCAAGATATAATCCAGTCTGGACCACGTGCCATGTGCCCGTGACAAATGCGTGTAATCACGCACGTTGGGGTTGCACAACCGCCACGGGTCCACCAAATTCAAAGCTTGACATAAATAAGGCAAGCCCTTCCCTGCTCCCATCACCGTCCCCACATTTGGGCCCGAGCGATCCTGTCGTGCATCCAGCACCTGGTTGAAATCACCCACTACCACCAAAGGCACCTCCGCATGTTGTATTCCTAGGCGCACCAGGTGCTGGAGGAACGAATGATCGTACACGTTAGGGCCATAAACATTTAAAAGATAAAAATCTTGCCCCATAACATTCATTCGCAACAAAATATAACGCCCATTCCTATCACTTTCCACCACTTGCGCATGGCATTGTAAGCTTTTATGTATCAACACAGCCACCCCCCCCTTTTTCCCCCTGGCTGATGCAAAGAAGCAGTCCCCCACCCATCGCTGTTTTAACTTTAGATGCTCTGCATCAGAGAGTTTGGTCTCTTGTAAACAGGCCAGAGAGACATTGTGACGCTGGAGAGCAGTTAATATTTTTGTACGTTTAATAGGGGAGGTGATACCACACACATTCCAGGAAATTAATCGTGGCACCGGTAACTTATCCAGGATCTCTACTCATTGCCTTTATCAAGATCCATTCACTTATAGAGTTGGAGACTCCCAGGTGCCCAGCCCTCGCCCAGAAGTCCGCAACCCCAGAAATCTCCCAGGAAACCGTTCCCACCCCAGCGACACACTCATCAGTATACCATCCCCCATTGGACATCATGTGACCCCCTATACCTAACCCCCCTCCCTCCCTCAGAACCCCCCCCCTCCCTCCCTTCCCCCTTCCACTCCCAGTTCCATTCTTCTCCATACTTCCATAGAGAAGCCTGTCTGTAATCACACAATGACACCTAGAGAAGTCCCATCCTCTCTTATATGTCTATCCCACATACATTTTGTACCTGACGCTCCCTTCTCCTATTACCTATTCACACCTTACCAACTCCCTGGCATTATCCCACCGCTCTTCCCTCCGTCTTCCATAGTAAGGCTCTTCCTCCCTACTGCTTGACACCCTTCCATAAACCACCCACCACATTTCCAAACCCATATTACATAACCAAACATTAGCAGGCACATGTTTTAATTCACATATTTCTTTTGTTTGACTTTTCAAAAAACCTTGTACAACAAAGGGGTGAATGCTTAATAAAGGGAAAAGCCTGTTATTCTCTTCCAGGAGTTTAATATCAACTGGGGAAGGGCGAGGGTAAGGGGGCAAGGACCCAAAGGGCTCAAACTCGCTCTCGGCCTTGCTTACTGCCCGTTACCTCAGGTCCCCACCCGCTTCCGCCCCACAAACAGTCCAGTCTTAGAAACCATGGTGTAACAACATGAACAAAAACACATGCACAGGCATGATTAAAATCTGGTCTAGTCAGACGTCTAACCCTTTTATCACCAACTCTTCAGGGTAGCTTATTCCTCCACGGGCTCTCACCACTATCTCGGCCTCACCCAACTTGATCTTCTGCCGCGTGCTGCTCAGGGACTCCATTGAGCCAGGCCATCGCACTCCCTGGTGTGTCGTGGGTGCGCCACTGGCCATTATGCCACACTTTCAACACTGCGGGATAGCGAACTTGAAATTTATATTTCCTCTCAATCAATCGAGAACAGACTTCAGAGTACTGGCGGCGCTTTGCCGCCAGCGCTGCCGAATAATCTTGATATACCCGCACTTGTACTCCCTCATAGGTAACCTCTTCCTTGTGTAGTCGGTAGTGTTGGAGAAATGCCTCTTTCTGGGCCGAGTTAAGGAACTTGACTATCACTATTCTCGGGCGTCCCTCTCCGGTTCGAACCGCTCCTAATCGATGTGCGCGCTCAAGCTTCACCGGGTCGGGCTCCTCTTCCCGCGTTACCATCGGGCTCATCCAGCGTTCCAAGACCCGACGCAAAGATCTTTCGGGCACTGCTTCAGGAATACCCAGTAATCGGAGATTATCCCGGCGGGACCTGTTTTCGAGATCCTCTAACTTAGTTTGTTGGTCCGCCACCAGCTCCCGCCAGCGCGTCAGCTCTACTCCGTTCCCCTGGGCGCCATCCTCTATATCAGACACTCGGCACTCCAATTCACCGGTTCTCCTGGTTAATTCTGCCGTTATTTGGGAGATCCCAGCCAACTGCTCCGACAGCTGTTGCAGTCGCGGTTCCAGGGCAAGCACTACCGCTTTGGTAAGTTCCGTAATCGCTGCTTCCGTGCAGGTAAGCTGCGGGGCCTGCCCTTGGTCCGCCATTTTATCTTCGGCAGCTCTGGAGCGTTCTGACCCTTTTTTTGCTGATTTTGCGGTCATCCTGTTTTTTGGAGTAAGGTATTTGTCCATAAGACCCACCACTTCACTACCAAGCCAAACTGCAGGTTAAGTGGGGATTTTCAATGGCGATGTCAAAGGATGAGAATTAGGGCCCTCGAGCAGGAGGCAAAACACGTCTGTCTCCTCTCACTGCATCACGTGATTCAATGGTATGGGATTTATGTTGCAAATCGTACGAGAAACTTGCCGACCTGAACATGTATACTTTGGAGGAAAGGAGAAACAGGGGTGACATGACGTTCAAATATTTGAAAGGTATTAATCCACAAACAAACCTTTTCTGGAGACAGGAAGGTGGTAGAACTAGAGGACACAAATTGAGGTTGAAAGGGGGGCAGACACAGGAGTAATGTCAGGAAGTATTTTGTCACGGCGAGGGTGGTGGATACGTGGAATGCCCTCCTGCGGGAGGTGGTGGAGATGAAAACAGTAATGGAATTCAAACATGCGTGGGATAAACACAAAGCAATCTTGTTTAGAAGGAATGGATCCACGGAATCTTAGTGGAGATTGGGTAGCGACGCTGGTAATTGGGAAGCGAAACCGGTGCTGGGCAGACTTCTACGGTCTATGCTCTGATCGTGACTGAATAGGTAGGGATGGGCTTGAGTGTAGTAGTAGTAAGCTTCAGAACTTTTAGTACAAGAACAGTACTGGGCAGACTTATACAGTGTGTGCCCTGAGAATGGCAAGGACAAATCAAACTGGGGTATATATATAAAGTATCGCATATTAAGTATAATGAGTTTATCTTATTGGGCAGACTGGATGGACTGTTCAGGTCTTTATCTGCCGTCACTATGTTACTATGTATGTAAAGAGGAGACGGAGCAGACATGGGCCCTTTTCTACAAATAAAGAAAACGTTTTAGATATTGTCCTCTTTGGCCACTTCTAGGCTGATCTTTGTTTTCATTTTTAAAAGGAAGTAAGTAGTTTTCAAAAGATGGATACTTATAATACAACATAAAAACATACATTTGGGAGCCAATATTCAAAAGCACTTTGAAATCCTCAGCAGGCACCAACTATATAATACAGCTGAAGGATGGAAAACCTTTGGCCATCTAAGTCATTGTACTGCCAAAATTTAACCCTATAGTGATAGGAAGGGCCAAATGCTTCCCACAAAGCAGCACAATTCAGTTGTTATCCCAGAGAGGGCTCATTCATTAAAACAGGCTCCCAGAACCAGCTCCAAGTCTGCACAAATGCTCAGCTGTACCTATGTATTTTATAAAATCAGCTTGTACTTTGCAAATCTGCCTCTGCTTCACCCAAACTACACACTTGTGCAGATCAAGTAAACGTACCACAACCAATGCCCAGCGCTCAACAGATTGTTGCCACATACAATCAAACCTGAGCTCAGCGGCAACTCTTTCACATGAACTTACAGCCCATGACTCACCTGCCTCCTCATCGGTCGCTATCTTTAAATAACTTCCCCTTGTGAATCATATTCTTTATTACAAAGAATGCCTTGTTTTGTACTGAAGAACTAAATGACTTATCTTAATTTATTTATTTGTTACATTTGCATCCCACATTTTCCCACCTTTTTGCAGGCTCAATGTGGCTTACACGTTAACCGTTAATGGCGTTAGCCGGTTCCGGTCTGAACAAATACAATTTATGAATGAATACAAGGTGATATTATGGTGGGTAAGATACATGTTGGTTGGTTAATAATAAAGGGCTGCAAGTCCACATGGGAAGAGTCGCTGCTGAGTTCAGTTTTGATTGTATGTGGCAATGATTTGTTGAGCACTGGATATTGGTTGTAGTTAGATTCTGGACCTCCACTCTTTAAGTATTTATTGACTATTTAAAGAGCTTGATCAAGTAAACCTAGGCACACTCTTCCTATGAGCCTACTCCATTGCAAAACAGGAAAAGCTTTTAACATCTCAAATAGCCAGATATACATATAATTACACAGATACAGTTCAACATTTTGCAGTTAGCTGAATATTGCCTTCATGTCTCTGTACAACAGTGGTCTCATTTGATAGGCTTTACTGTTGTTGCCCCATTTCATTTTAATCAATTTATGCAGTCATCTGCTTGTTAGATGCAGCATCCTGCAGCGGAACCGAATGCACCTGACACCTGACCTATCCTGAAGGCAACTTATAAATTTGATTCTTACTTCTTCCTCTTCCACTTCTTCTCTTTCCTCCTCTTCTTCTTCTTCTCTTTCGGCTTCCTGCTCAGCCTGAAAATCATCTGCTTCTTCGTCCAAATCTAATGTTGTCATTTCCCAGACCTGACATTTTAGACAACCTGCCAGAGTTAGTCAGACAGTCACGTCAGTAGGTCAGCATAACAAGAGGCCTATGTAACACAGGGCACTAAAATGGTTATAATAGGAGAAATCGCCACATGTAAATAGCAAAATATGCACGTGCGGAAAGCTGCTATTTAAACATGGAGATCCACGTAATTCAAATTGTTTATCACTAATTCTTATAATTATTCGCTCTGGTTGCAGGATTGATTTTTACTGAGACTGGCTCCCTATCCGTTTTCGCATCCTGTTCAAACTTCTTCTACTAACCTATAAATGTACTCACTCTACTGCTCCCCAGTATCTCTCCACACTCGTCCTTCCCTACACCCCTTCCCGTGCCCTCCACTCCAGACTTTGCGCCTTCTGTCTCGCTGCACCCTACGCCTGGAATAAACTTCCTGAGCCCCTACGTCTTGCCCCATCATTGGCCACCTTTAAATCTAGACTCAAAGCCCACCTCTTTAACATTGCTTTTGACTCGTAACCACTTGTAACCACTCGCCTCCACCTACCCTCCTCTCCTCCTTCCTGTACACATTAATTGATTTGATTTGCTTACTTTATTTCTTGTCTATTAGATTGTAAGCTCTTTGAGCAGGGACTGTCTTTCTTCTATGTTTGTGCAGCGCTGCGTATGCCTTGTAGCGCTATAGAAATGCTAAATAGTAGTAGTAGTTATGTTTTCAATGTCAGCTTAATTCCATTTTTTCTTTTCAGGCAATTTTAATCTGGAATGAACTTCCTTTGGTTATTAAATCACAGCCAAAATACATGTGCTTTTAAAGTTTTAATCCTTACCTAATTGTTTTAATATGATAATTTTGAGGTATTATTGCTCTTTTGTGTTTTTAATTATCAGTTGTAATTCCCTGATCGTTTTTGTTTGGACTTCTTATATCTGTAAGCCACACAGAACCTTTTGCTGGAATTTGTGTGGCAAATAAGTCCTGTATTAGATTAGATCAGATAGGAAAAACATTCTCAGTTGGACTTTACACCAGTTCAGAGGCATGAACCTGATAGGGCTTCACAAAAGGGCAGAGCCTTTTGTGAAATACAGGTGAAATCGAACATGTCCCAACTTGCACATCTCAATTCCGATATAAAAAAACAGGCTTTTAAAAATGAATGGTAACACATTTAGGAACAGATATCTCTCTATATAAAAAGCAACACCAACGTTCTATGAAGCCTCCAGCCGGAAGTGTGAAGGGGGCGAGATATCCGGTTTCCCTATGAGTGTCTGCCCCGCCCTCTCTGTAACACAGTCAGTGAAGGAAAACAGCAGAGCACGAAATCAAATCGCTGTGAAGGACTCAGAGGGGGGAGGGGAGAGAGGCCAGAGGGCAGGGACACACACACTCCCACATGCACACAGAAGAAAACATTGCTAGCCCCCGTTTCATTTGCATCAGAAACGGGGCTTTTTTACTAGTATTAAATACTTTTCCTATAAACATAAAATGGGAAATAGCAATCAGTATATTGTCATAGGCACAGCTTCTCTGACAGACTTTCCTTCCTTCCTCTGGGTTTTCCCGCTAGCCAAGTCCACAACAAAGCAGTTCATTGAAACAAGATTCTCTTCCAAATAACAATAGCATAAGAACAGCCATACTGGGTCAGAACAATGGTCCATCCAGCCCAGTATCTTGCTTCCAGCAGTGGCCAACCCAGGTCACAAATACCTGGCAGAAACACAATTAGTAGCACCATTCCAAGCCAACAATCCAGGGCAAACAGTGGCTTCCTCCATGTCCATCTCAATAGAAATAAGCAGTGGATTTTCCCCAAGTCCATCTTTGGACTTTTCTTTTAGGAAGCTTGATGGCGCATGAAGAAATTAGGTCTGGACGACAGTTAAGGGCTTGTCCCTAGGTTAAGTCTTTTGACTACTACTACTACTTAGCATTTCTATAGCGCTGCTAGGGTTACGCAGCGCTGTACAAGTTTAAACATGAGGAAGGAGGTTGAGGGGGAGGGTGATTAAGTGTGAGGGTGATTAGGTGATGATCTGAGATAGGAAGGACTGAGGTGCAGAAATTGGAAGGTGAGCAGGAAGAGAAGAGAACGAGGTCGAGACAATGGCCATCATGGTGAGTAGGGGTGGTAGAGCATAGTCGGAGGTTAAAGCGAATGCTACATACCTGTAGAAGGTATTCTCCGAGGACAGCAGGCTGATTGTTCTCACTGATGGGTGACGTCCACGGCAGCCCCTCCAATCGGAATCTTCACTAGCAAAGTCCTTTGCTAGTCCTCGCGCGCCCGCGCGCACCGCGCATGCGCGGCCGTCTTCCCGCCCGAAACCGGCTCGAGCCGGCCAGTCCAGTATGTAGCAAGACAATACAAGGGAAGACACAACTCCAAAGGGGAGGCGGGCGGGTTTGTGAGAACAATCAGCTTGCTGTCCTCGGAGAATACCTTCTACAGGTATGTAGCATTCGCTTTCTCCGAGGACAAGCAGGCTGCTTGTTCTCACAGATGGGGTATCCCTAGCCCCCAGGCTCACTCAAAACAACAACCATGGTCAATTGGGCCTCGCAACGGCGAGGACATAACTGAGATTGACCTAAAAAATTTACCAACTAACTGAGAGTGTAGCCTGGAACAGAACAAACAGGGCCCTCGGGGGGTGGAGTTGGATTCTAAAGCCCAAACAGGTTCTGAAGAACTGACTGCCCGAACCGACTGTCGCGTCGGGTATCCTGCTGCAGGCAGTAATGAGATGTGAATGTGTGGACAGATGACCACGTCGCAGCTTTGCAAATTTCTTCAATAGAGGCTGACTTCAAGTGGGCTACCGACGCAGCCATGGCTCTAACATTATGAGCCGTGACATGACCCTCAAGAGCCAGCCCCGCCTGGGCGTAAGTGAAGGAAATGCAATCTGCTAGCCAATTGGATATGGTGCGTTTCCCCACAGCCACTCCCCTCCTATTGGGATCAAAAGAAACAAACAATTGGGCGGACTGTCTGTTGGGCTGTGTCCGCTCCAAATAGAAGGCCAATGCTCTCTTGCAGTCCAACGTGTGCAGCTGACGTTCAGCAGGGCAGGAATGAGGACGGGGAAAGAATGTTGGCAAGACAATTGACTGGTTCAGATGGAACTCCGACACGACCTTTGGCAAGAACTTAGGGTGAGTGCGGAGGACTACTCTGTTATGATGAAATTTGGTGTAAGGGGCCTGGGCTACCAGGGCCTGAAGCTCACTGACTCTACGAGCTGAAGTAACTGCCACCAAGAAAATGACCTTCCAGGTCAAGTACTTCAGATGGCAGGAATTCAGTGGCTCAAAAGGAGGTTTCATCAGCTGGGTGAGAACGACATTGAGATCCCATGACACTGTAGGAGGCTTTGAAACAGGTGGGGAATCAGGAGACGAAAGGCAAATTTTGGTTCCAAACAAGGCAACTTTATTGCTAGCAAGTGAACAGCACCGAGTAGTCTCGGGACACTGTGTGTCATAAATCATCTGACACTTACATTTATACTCCCCTACTGGGCCTGCGCATTTGGCCCCTTACACGCCACAACCGACATGCGCAGTAAACATTTGTAGTTCTTACAGTACAAAATTGTAGTCCCAGTACGTACACACGTCATAACACTGAAATGATACTGGCAAGAAAAACGAAACTTAGCAGCTTATTCTTCACACACACAATGCTCCTTTCTAGCACAGGAGATAAGGTTCGTTCGGCTCAGGAATGCAGGGCGGGGTGTCAGCACCCACCAAGGTCGTCTATTCAGATGGCGCTGCTACATGCAAGCTGGTCTTGTATAGGCCTTGCAAACTACTGTTACAAGCTATATGTCTAATAGCCCTGCATTCTATCTTTACATTAGTAAACAGCAAACTTCTTTCGTTAGCAAACAGTAAAACTGGATAAGGCACAAATGTCCAGTGCAGTGATAAGGTGTGGCTAAACAGCCAAAAGCAGAGGTAGAGTGCATAAGTATAAGTCCATCAGTAGGCACAAAAACATGAGGTTGTTCTGGTGGTCAGTAGTATTCATAGTATTCGAGTAGTATCCGGCGTTCCACTCCTTCATTCCCCCCTTTTGATACTTGAACATCCATTCTGGTGGAGAGTATCGACTAGCGCAGAGGGTACCTATGATATTTGTTCTCAGGGCCCATTCGTACGGCTTCGGCCGCTGGGGAAAGGTAATGTTGGTGGTGTTGAGTGCATCCCATGTTTGCTGTCGGATCTCTCTCGCTTCCCAGGGCCATTGTTCACCCATGTCGGTGCCTCCACAGACGAAACAGTTGGCAATTCCCAGGGAGAGGGCAATGTTTTCAGCCAAGTTGAGGAACATATTCCGGGCTTCTGGGGAAATGGGGAATTTAGTCTCGGTCTGTTCAGCACGAGCGATTTCATCGAATACGTCTTGGTAGCCGACGACAGTAGTCTGGTAGTGCGTAGGAGGCTTCGTTTCGAGACTCTGATATATGGTAATATATGTCAACGGATCCATTCCTCCGCCGTCAATGCCGAGGCCCCACGTCCCTCTCCATGGCATGTCGTGTCCTCGAATGGGCCAGTCTAGGGACACATAGTTACCAGAACCTCGACGAAACTCGCCCAGGCCGGTGCATCCGGCATATCCTCCTCCCGTATAAGCACATACTCGGTCCCAGCCCGAGGCTCGAGTGTCGCCGGCGCATGGGAGCCAAACCCACGGGGAGCAGCATCTCATGTCTGGACTGAAGGGGCAGACATACTTGTGGTCGTTAACATATGCCTTACGCCAACTCTGGCTGCCACACTTGCGAGACCAAGGGTGTTTGTCCATGGCGGCACAGACGTCGAAGGTTAGGGTTGCTACAGTTTGGATGCCACTGACAAGGAGGCGAGTGGAATTTATGTAATACAGAATGCCATCTCCCTCGACTCCCGGAGGCCCGGCCACATACGCAGGGAGTCCTACGCTGAGGGTGACATTGTAGTATCTCGGCTTGGTAGGGCTATGGCAGATAGTGAGATTTCCTTGGAGGCATCTGTGGAACTGTTGGAGGCCATTCGGAGTGATGAGGGCACAAGTCGGGAGAAGCCGGCAATCGCCTTCCGGGGGCTGCGTCTGGTGAATGAGGGTGGTGACTAGGTGATATCCTCCCTCTATACGATGGCGCACGAGGCGCAAACATTCAGTGCAATTCAGGCTCAGGGTGGCAGGATAGCTCGGGACTGCACACAGGAGAAGGAAGATGGTCAGCATTATATATGTGGTGGGAGGTATCCGAGCTTTTGCAGCAAGAAGATAATGAGGCCCACGATGAAGGCTGCGATAAACAGAGAGCCAAAAACGCAGTGGGTCCAGAAGCTGAGTTCCTGTTGCTGGGCAGGCATGAATCTGGTGGTTCACGTCTTTCTTAGAGTCAGCCGTAATGGAGCGTCAGGATGTTGGTGCGCAGTCCAACGCTTCAGGGTGCTGCTAGTGGGAGCAGCAGGTTTCAGTCGGGTCCAATGTATCCACACTGGGCTTCCTGCAATTTTAACAGCGGTTGAGGTCGTTAGGAGAACAAGGGAGGGCCCCTTCCATTTGGGCTTTAGGCAGTCAGATTCATCCCACTCTTTTACCCAGACCTCATCTCCTACCCTGAACCGATGTGTGGGACTGGTGAGAACCAAGGGAGCTACTCTTTCAGTGTATTGCTGGATGTCTTGCACTACCTCATGTAATGCTTTCATCTGTTTCACTAAGGAACTCTCGCCCTGTATCTGCAAGGAGTCGGGAAAAGAGGGTAGTGGTGGTGGCCTAGCATACATCATCTCGTAAGGAGTAAGGCCGGTAGCCTTGGGGGTACACCTAAGATGCAGCAAGGCCAGTGGGAGCAGGTCGGGCCATTTGGCTTTTGCTTCTTGGCATAGCTTGGCTAGCTGGTTCTTCAGGGATCGGTTAGCCCTCTCCACTACTCCACTGCTTTGGGGTCTCCAGGCACAATGCAACTTCCAATCGAGGCCCAGTCTGGTACTGAGCTGTTGTGTTACTTCGCTGGCGAAGGCGGGACCGTTGTCAGAGTTTATTTGCTTGGGGAGACCGTATCTGGGTAGGATTTGATGAAGCAGTAGGGAGGTGACTTCTTTAGCCATTTCCGTTCTAGTGGGCTGGGCTTCAATCCATCCGGTGTAGGTACACACGGCGACGAGGATAGCTTTGTAGCCTCGTGCCGGGGGCATGTGTGTGAAGTCAATCTGGCATACGTGGAAAGGGCTGGTGCCTCGGAGAACATGTCCTGGCATAGGGCCGGGCCCCGTTCGAGGGTTGTTCCGGGCACAAGTTGCGCATCGGCTGGAAGCGTTTTTGGTCCACAGGGATAGTTTGTTGATGTAGTAGGTCTTCTCAAGTAAGCGCCCCAGGGCGTCCCTGCCCAGGTGGGTGCGGTCGTGAGCCTCCTTGGCCACCGTCCAGGCCAAGGCTTCGGGTATCCATATGCGCCCATCCTGTAGTATCCACCAGCCATTGCGTGACTCCAGACCCTCTTGTTGGGCCCACTCCGTTTCTTGGGGGGTGTAGATAGGGGTCTCTGTAGGGAGCTGGACGACGAGTACGGGGTCAGAAGGGTGAGAGGAGTGGGGGAGCTGACTTGCCCTTTTTGCAGCGTCGTCTGCCCGCTGATTTCCCCGGGCGATAGGGTCCGTTCTCCCGGTGTGGGCCCTACAGTGCATCACAGCCACTTTCTTCGGTTTCCATACTGACTCGAGTAACTGGCAGATCTCAGCGGCATTTGCAAGTCCTTTCCCCTCAGCTGTCAGAAATCCCCTCTCCTTGTACAAGGCTCCATGCACCTGGAGGGTGAGAAAAGCGTATTTGGAATCTGTGTAGATGTTAACAACTTTTCCTTCAGCCCACCGGAGGGCTCTGGTGAGAGCTATCAGTTCCGCCTTCTGGGCTGACGTTCCGGGCGGCAGAGCCATAGCCTCGATCACGTGGTCCTCAGACACAACAGCATAGCCAGCTCTTCGAATTCCCTCTATCACCTGGCTGCTTCCATCGGTAAAAAGGGTGATGCCCCCTTGCCAGGGTTGGTCCTTCAGGTCAGGTCTGCTCGAGTGCACAGTGGCCATTACCTCCTCACAGTCGTGGAGTGGTGATTCAGGGGCCGGAAGGAGGGTGGCGGGATTAAGGTTGGTTGTGTCCAGGATCCGCACCTCCGGATTTTCGCACAGGAGGGCTTGGTATTTGACCAATCGGGAGTTGGTCATCCATCTAGGTCCATGGCTCTCGAGTAGGCCGCGGATGGTGTGGGGTGTGGTCACAAAGAGTGTCTGGCCGAAGGTGAGCTTATTGGCCTCGTGTATCAGCAGACAGGCCGCCGCAATGCTTCGGAGGCAGCCCGGCCATCCTCGTGCCACATTGTCCATGCCCTTGGAGAGGTATGCTACAGGGCGTTGCCAGGTGCAGACCAGTTGGGTGAGGACTCCAAGTGCCAATCCCTTCTTTTCGTCGATGAACAAGTGGAACGGCTTAGTCACATCTGGCAGTCCGAGCGCTGGTGGGGCCGCAAGGGCATCCTTGAGGTCCTGGAGGGCTTTCAGTTCGTGTTTCTCCCACTGGAGATTTTGGCCCTCGAGTTCAGGTCCTTTTAGCTTGGCGTACAGATCATGGGTCAGAACAGCGAAATTGATGATCCATATCCGGCAATATCCAGCGGCTCCGAGGAGTGCTCGCAACTCCTTTTTATTAACAGGAGTGGGTTGATTGCGGATAGCCTGAGTTCGGGGAATACCGAGCCTCCGGGTTCCTTCTCGGAGGCGAAACCCTAGATACTCGACTTCGATCTCGCATATCTGGGCCTTCTTGCGACTGGCCCGGTACCCCTGGGCTTCCAGGGTTTTCAAGAGGTAAAGGGTAGCTTCTGCACAGTCCGTGTACGTTTCACGGGCCACCAACAGGTCATCCACGTATTGGACGACCGGCCCGTACTCGTCTTGGTACGTTTTCAGGTCCTGGGCAAGCTGGTCACCAAAGAGGGTGGGGGAGTTCTTGAACCCCTGAGGAAGCCGGGTCCATGTATATTGCTGCTTGGTTCCCGTCTGTAAGTCTTCCCACGTGAAGGCAAACAACTTCTGGCTGTCGGCAGCAAGGGGGATGGAGAAGAAGGCGTCCTTCAGATCAATGACACTATACCACTTGGTCTGGGATGGCACTTGGGCTAAGATGGAGTAGGGGTTTGGTACGAGGGCGACTATGTCGGCTACCTGGTTGTTGACTTTCCTCAAGTCCTGGACGGGTCTGTATTCGGATGTTCCTGGCTTCTTAACGGGCAACAATGGGGTATTCCATGCGGATCTGATTGGTTTAAGAACCCCCTGTTGAAGGAGTTTCTGTAGATGAGTGTGCATACTATGCCGGGCTGCATAGGGGACGTGGTATTGTCCTTGGTTGACAACTTGAGCATTCAGTTTGAGCTCAATCCAGATGGGGATAGCGTTAACGGCCAGTCCTCCGGGGTTCACTTCTGCCCATACATCAGGCACTTCATCCATTATGGCTCGCCTCTGCTGGGCAAAAGGGGTATTCTGGTCGTAACGGCAGTCGCCAGGTCCTACAGTTGAGGGAGCGTGTAGTCTCCATTCTTCTCTTACTGGACAGATAAGTGTTACTGGCCGATCTTCAAAGCGAGCTTCCACTTCACCCGTGGTCTTGAACTTCAAGGTGGCCTGGAGCTTACAGAGCAGGTCCCGACCAATCAAGGGGACTGGGCATCCAGGGATGTGTATGAACTGATGAGACACCATCGTCCCTCCGATCTGGACTTGGCGCTCCTTGAGGAGGGGGGGCGCAAGGGATTTCCCGGAGGCTCCCACAATTGGTATAGTTTCTTTCGTGGCTGGGGCTATGGCGGTGGTGATAACAGATCGCTGGGCCCCCGTGTCTAGTAAGGCCTTCATAGACTCTGTCCCCACCCGAATTTCCACCAGAGGGTCAGTGGGGACTCTGCCCTCCCGGTTTCTTCATGCTGTGCTGTCTCGGGTAGCGTCCACAGCCATCTGCCATTCCCTCCGGTCATCCCGTCCTCTATCTCTTCGGCCCCTTCCCCGGCCTCGTCTGGGGGCCCCTGTACGGTCGCCCGTCTCCTCCTCTCTCTGCCGGTCCCATGGTTCCTCTTCTCTCGGGCTGTCCCGTATCTCCTCTGGACAATCAGCCCACCAGTGTCCTTCTTGTCGACAATTTGCACACTGGTTACGTCCTATGGGGGACCGCGTTCCTCTTGTTCTTCTGCCCCTCCCCTTTGGTCTAGACCTCATCCGTTCTTCCAGCACCGTGGCCAACACATCTGCCTTCTCCCGCATCCGCCTGGTCGATTCCTTTCGGGCCTCCGTCTTCTCTTCCTGGTCGCGATATCCGAATACGCGATCAGCTATAGCTTTCAGTTGGCTGAGGCTCATCCCTTCGAACCCCTCCGTTCTCTGTAGCTTTCTTCGTATATCCGGTGCTGACTGGCTAACAAAACTCATAACCACGGTTGGGAGGTTCTTAGGGTCTTCAGGATTTATCGGGCTGTGCCTTCTGAATGCCTCCATAAGTCGTTCAAGGAAGTCCCCTGGACTCTCGTCCTTTTGTTAGACTACACTGTGGATTTTCCCCATGTTGGTAACCTTCTGCTTCCCTTTCTTTAAGGCGGCCAGGTACGCCTGCTGGTATCGGCGGATAAGGGTTTGGCCTTCAGCGGTTCGGTAGTCCCACGCAGGGGCAGCGATGGGCGCCTCCGTCTCTATTAGGTTCTGTAAGTTGGCATGGGTAGGGTTCGCATCCCGGACGGCTTGCTCCATATTTTGTTGTAAAAGGCGGCGTTCTTCAGTGGTCAGGATGTGGGCGCTCAACTGCCTAAGGTCTCCCCAAGTCGGATTATAACTGTATATAATGCCTTCCACCAGCTCTACCAACTGCTCGGGTTTCTGGTCGTAGGACGGCCCATGCAATTTCCAGTTATACAAGTCGGCACTTGAGAAGGGAACGTGGCTATAAACTGTTGATTCAATGGGCTGGCCCCCCCCTTCCACCGGGTTAGGGGTATAGGTGGTAGATTGTCGAACTGGAAATAAGTGGGTGGCTCCCCCTTTCCTGCTCGAAGGGAGGGCATTGCGCGGACTCGATTGAGGGAATCGAGTAATGTTCTTCACAACCCGTTTACTCTTCCGTATGGTTGCGGGGCCAGGTGACTCAGGTGAGTCTGGACGGGACATCTCTCCGGCATCCGACTCTGACCCGGAAGCTTCAGCGTTATCCGGGCCCTCCTCCAGGCTCGCGATGTCGGGGTATATCGGGGCATATGGCGGTGGCGCGATGTCATCTTCGTATGCTTCCGCCGTAGCAAGTATCGGGGCTTTTGGAAGCTTCTTTTCGGGCAAACCCTGAACTTTCCCTGGGGTTTTCTTTGGGGGTTTCATTCTAGAAAGTGTGTTGGTCGTACTGGGCGTAGCTCCTGCCTTACCAATGGTAGCAGGGGGCGTGGTCTCAGTGGCTTCAGCGCTAGGGGCGGTAGGCCGTATGGGGGCGGTCCCTGCGGCCTTCGGGACGGCAGCGGTTGCCGAGCTTTGGAGAGCGAAGGCATGGGTCGGCAGGGTTTTAAGTTTAGTTTTCCGGCCTTTTCTCTACTTTACCAACATGAGGGCGGCCTTTTCTACCTTTCGTTGGGCCCAAGCCGGCGGATCCCGGACTACATCCAACCACGCTTCTATGTATGGAATGTCCTCGGGACAGCCTGGGTTTCCCTCGACTATAACAATATTCATGACCGCCGCCACTTTTTCATACTCGAATGACCCTTCCGGGGGCCATCCAGCAATACCTAGCCCTGGCCACATAAATTGACATCTCTGTATCATCCCGGCCCTGCTACATTTATCTAGGTCGAATACTTCGCTAAAGTGTTCCGTCATTAAATCTAACGGTGAAGACCCACCCCCGCCCATCCTAACCTGAGTGCCAAAGGACAGGTGACGGACAAAGGGGGAAAGGGGCGGTGGAGGAGTAAGGGGTCTCGTTCCACCAGACACAGAAGGGTCAACACTCGGCCTGACCAGGACGCGGTCGCCCGGCCTGGAACTGCAAGCCCATTCACACACTTTCATACGCCACAAGAAACCCTCCCGTTCGCCGCTCGGTTTCGTCGTCGGAGCCTAGTGAGTTTCGGGACCTAGTCGTATACCAATAGTCCGTATTAGTCACTGGCTAAAAGAGGGTGATCACGCCTCTTCTTCGGTCCTTACTGGGCCGGTCACTACGTAGAGTATACTCGCCTGTCCGCCGGGGTCGCAGGCCGCGCCGTCGTACGCTTCTCTCTGAAATGGAAAAAGGTGCCTTGTCGGAACCACACAGCCCCCTCTACAGTCAGGCGGAGTTGATCGGCCCTCCTCCGGGAGATGGACGCTGAAATCAGCGGTGGCCACTCACCACCTTCTCGGGTGGGGGTCGATGACCCGATCCGACCGCAGTGGGGGAGGGGAAGAATATAATCCGATTCCCCTTTCTACTTCTGTCCCATCTGGGTCGCCAATGAAACAGGTGGGGAATCAGGAGACGAAAGGCAAATTTTGGTTCCAAACAAGGCAACTTTATTGCTAGCAAGTGAACAGCACCGAGTAGTCTCGGGACACTGTGTGTCATAAATCATCTGACACTTACATTTATACTCCCCTACTGGGCCTGCGCATTTGGCCCCTTACACGCCACAACCGACATGCGCAGTAAACATTTGTAGTTCTTACAGTACAAAATTGTAGTCCCAGTACGTACACACGTCATAACACTGAAATGATACTGGCAAGAAAAACGAAACTTAGCAGCTTATTCTTCACACACACAATGCTCCTTTCTAGCACAGGAGATAAGGTTCGTTCGGCTCAGGAATGCAGGGCGGGGTGTCAGCACCCACCAAGGTCGTCTATTCAGATGGCGCTGCTACATGCAAGCTGGTCTTGTATAGGCCTTGCAAACTACTGTTACAAGCTATATGTCTAATAGCCCTGCATTCTATCTTTACATTAGTAAACAGCAAACTTCTTTCGTTAGCAAACAGTAAAACTGGATAAGGCACAAATGTCCAGTGCAGTGATAAGGTGTGGCTAAACAGCCAAAAGCAGAGGTAGAGTGCATAAGTATAAGTCCATCAGTAGGCACAAAAACATGAGGTTGTTCTGGTGGTCAGTAGTATTCATAGTATTCGAGTAGTATCCGGCGTTCCACTCCTTCAGCTTGACAGGGGGCTTTGACAAAAGCAAACCTCTCATGAAGCGAACAACTAAAGGCTGTCCTGAGATCGGCTTACCTTCCACACGGTAATGGTATGCACTGATTGCACTAAGGTGAACCCTTACAGAGTTGGTCTTGAGACCAGACTCAGACAAGTGCAGAAGGTATTCAAGCAGGGTCTGTGTAGGACAAGAGCGAGGATCTAGGGCCTTGCTGTCACACCAGACGGCTAACCTCCTCCATAAAAAGAAGTAACTCCTCTTAGTGGACTCTTTCCTGGAAGCAAGCAAGATGCGGGAGACACCCTCTGACAGACCCAAAGAGGCAAAGTCTACGCTCTCAACATCCAGGCCGTGAGAGCCAGGGACCGGAGGCTGGGATGCAGAAGAGCCCCTTCGTCCTGCGTGATGAGGGTCGGAAAACACTCCAATCTCCACGGTTCTTCGGAGGATAACTCCAGAAGAAGAGGGAACCAGATCTGACGCGGCCAAAAAGGAGCAATCAGAATCATGGTGCCTCGGTCTTGCTTGAGTTTCAACAAAGTCTTCCCTACCAGAGGAATGGGAGGATAAGCATACAGCAGGCCCTCCCCCCAATCCAGGAGGAAGGCATCCGATGCCAGTCTGCCGGGGGCCTGAAGCCTGGAACAGAACTGAGGGACTTTGTGGTTCGCTCGAGATGCGAAGAGATCCACCAAGGGGGTGCCCCACGCTTGGAAGATCTGGCGCACCACTCGGGAGTTGAGCGACCACTCGTGAGGTTGCATAATCCTGCTCAGTCTGTCGGCCAGACTGTTGTTTACGCCTGCCAGATATGTGGCTTGGAGCCCCATGCCGTGACGGCGAGCCCAGAGCCACATGCTGACGGCTTCCTGACACAGGGGGCGAGATCCGGTGCCCCCCTGCTTGTTGACATAGTACATGGCAACCTGGTTGTCTGTCTGAATTTGGATAATTTGGTGGGACAGCCGATCTCTGAAAGCCTTCAGAGCGTTCCAGATCGCTCGCAACTCCAGGAGATTGATCTGTAGACCACGTTCCTGGAGGGACCAGCTTCCTTGGGTGTGAAGCCCATCGACATGAGCTCCCCATCCCAGGAGAGACGCATCCGTGGTCAGCACTTTTTGTGGCTGAGGAATTTGGAAAGGACGTCCCAGAGTCAAATTGGACCAAATCGTCCACCAATACAGGGATTCGAGAAAACTCGTGGACAGGTGGATCACGTCTTCTAGATCCCCAGCAGCCTGAAACCACTGAGAAGCTAGGGTCCATTGAGCAGATCTCATGTGAAGGCGGGCCATGGGAGTCACATGAACTGTGGAGGCCATGTGGCCCAGCAATCTCAACATCTGCCGAGCTGTGATCTGCTGGGACGTTCGCACCCGCGAGACGAGGGACAACAAGTTGTTGGCCCTCGTCTCTGGGAGATAGGCGCGAGCCGTCCGAGAATCCAGCAGAGCTCCTATGAATTCGAGTCTCTGTGCTGGGAGAAGATGGGACTTTGGGTAATTTATCACAAACCCCAGTAGCTCCAGGAGGCGAATAGTCATCTGCATGGACTGCAGGGCTCCTGCCTCGGACGTGTTCTTCACCAGCCAATCGTCGAGATATGGGAAGACGTGCACCCCCAGCCTGCGAAGTGCCGCTGCTACTACAGCCAAGCACTTTGTGAACACCCTGGGCGCAGAGGCGAGCCCAAAGGGCAGCACACAGTACTGGAAGTGACGTGTGCCCAGCTGAAATCGCAGATACTGTCTGTGAGCTGGCAGTATTGGGATGTGTGTGTAGGCATCCTTCAAGTCCAGAGAGCATAGCCAATCGTTTTCCTGAATCATGGGAAGTAGGGTGCCCAGGGAAAGCATCCTGAACTTTTCTTTTACGAGATATTTGTTCAGGGCCCTTAGGTCTAGGATGGGACGCATCCCCCCTGTTTTCTTTTCTACAAGGAAGTACCTGGAATAGAATCCCAGCCCTTCTTGCCCGGATGGCACGGGCTCGACCGCATTGGCGCTGAGAAGGGCGGAGAGTTCCTCTGCAAGTACCTGCTTGTGCTGGAAGCTGTAAGACTGAGCTCCCGGTGGACAATTTGGAGGTTTTGAGGCCAAATTGAGGGTGTATCCTTGCCGGACTATTTGCAGAACCCACTGATCAGAGGTTATGAGAGGCCACCTTTGGTGAAAAGCTTTCAACCTCCCCCCGACCGGCAGGTCGCCCGGCACGGACACTTGGATGTCGGCTATGCTCTGCTGGAGCCAGTCAAAAGCTCGCCCCTTGCTTTTGCTGGGGAGCCGCGGGGCCTTGCTGAGGCGCACGCTGCTGACGAGAGCGAGCGCGCTGGGGCTTAGCCTGGGCCGCAGGCTGTCGAGAAGGGGGATTGTACCTACGCTTGCCAGAAGAGTAGGGAACAGTCCTCCTTCCCCCGAAAAATCTTCTACCTGTAGAGGTAGAGGCTGAAGGCTGCCGGCGGGAGAACTTGTCGAATGCGGTGTCCCGCTGGTGGAGATGCTCTACCACCTGCTCGACCTTCTCTCCAAAAATATTGTCCGCACGGCAAGGCGAGTCCGCAATCCGCTGCTGGAGTCTATTCTCCAGGTCGGAGGCACGCAGCCATGAGAGCCTGCGCATCACCACACCTTGAGCAGCGGCCCTGGACGCAACATCAAAGGTGTCATACACCCCTCTGGCCAGGAATTTTCTGCACGCCTTCAGCTGCCTGACCACCTCCTGAAAAGGCTTGGCTTGCTCGGGGGGGAGAGCATCAACCAAGCCCGCCAACTGCCGCACATTGTTCCGCATGTGTATGCTCGTGTAGAGCTGGTAAGACTGGATTTTGGCCACGAGCATAGAGGAATGGTAGGCCTTCCTCCCAAGGAGTCTAAGGTTCTAGAGTCTTTGCCCGGGGGCGCCGAAGCATGCTCCCTAGAACTCTTAGCCTTCTTTAGGGCCAGATCCACAACTCCAGAGTCGTGAGGCAACTGGGTGCGCATCAGCTCTGGGTCCCCATGGATCCGGTACTGGGACTCGATCTTCTTGGGAATGTGGGGATTACTTAATGGCTTGGTCCAGTTCGCAAGCAATGTCTTTTTCAGGACATGGTGCAAGGGAACAGTGGACGCTTCCTTAGGTGGAGAAGGATAGTCCAGGAGCTCAAACATTTCAGCCCTGGGCTCGTCCTCCACAACCACCGGGAAGGGGATGGCCGTAGACATCTCCCGGACAAAGGAAGCGAAAGACAGACTCTCAGGAGGAGAAAGCTGTCTTTCAGGAGAGGGAGTGGGATCGGAAGGAAGACCCTCAGACTCCTCGTCAGAGAAATATCTGGGGTCTTCTTCCTCTTCCCACGAGGCCTCACCCTCGGTGTCAGACACAAGTTCACGAACCTGTGTCTGCAACCTCGCCCGGCTCGACTCAGTGGAGCCACGTCCACGATGGGGGCGTCGAGAGGTAGACTCCCTCGCCCGCATCGGCGAAGCTCCCTCCGCCGACGTAGTCGGGGAGCCTTCCTGGGAGGTGGCCGCAGTCGGCACCGCACGCGGTACCGACGTCGGGGACCTCACCCCGGGCGATGGGTCAGCCGGCGCCACGCTCGACGGTACCGGAGGCGCAAGCACCGCCGGTACCGGAGGGGTAGGGCGCAACAGCTCTCCCAGAATCTCTGGGAGAACGGCCCGGAGGCTCTCGTTCAGAGCGGCTGCAGAGAAAGGCATGGAGGTCGATGCAGGCGTCGACGTCAGAACCTGATCCGGGCGTGGAGGTTGTTCCGGGCTGTCCAGAGTGGAGCGCATCGACACCTCCTGAACAGAGGGTGAGCGGTCCTCTCGGTGCCGATGCTTGCTGGGTGCCAACTCCCTCGGCGACCCAGAGCTCTCGGTGCCGACGCGGGGAGGAGACCGGTGTCGATGCTTCTTCGACTTCTTCCGAAGCATGTCACCAGAGCTCCCCGGCACCGACGAGGAGGACGTAGAATCCAGCCGTCGCTTCCTCGGGGCCGAGGTCGAAGGAGGTCGATCTCGGGGGGGCTGTACCGCAGGAGCCCTCAGGGTAGGGGGAGACCCACCCGAAGGCTCACCGCCACCAGCAGGGGAATGGACAGCCCTCACCTGCACTCCTGACGATGCACCACCGTCCGACGACATCAGCAGACGAGGTCCCGGTACCACCGACGTCGATGCAGCTATCCGATGTCTCGGCGCCGATGCAGAGGGCCGATGCCTCGATGCACTCGATGCACTGGCGGCTGAGGATGAAGGTCTGGACGCTGACGACGTCGATGCACTCGATGGCCTTGGTGTCGATGCCGACGAAGAGCCCGAGAACAAAACGTTCCACTGGGCCAATCTCGCTACCTGAGTCCGCCTTTGTAACAGGAAACACAGACTACAGTTCTGAGGACGGTGCTCGGCCCCCAGACACTGAAGACACGACGAGTGCCTATCAGTGAGCGAGATTACCCGGGCGCACTGGGTGCACTTCTTGAAGCCGCTGGAAGGCTTCGATGTCATGGGCGGAAAAATCACGCCGGCGAAATCAAAATCCGAAATGGCGAATTGAAGCACCAAAACGTTTTAGGGAGAAAATCTCGACCGAGGCCGAAAGAGGCCTACCCCGACGACGAAAGAAAACTTACCGGGGCAAAGACTGAAAAATACGGGAAGGGACAAACGAAGCCCGGGGGGCTTCCGGAGCACTTCCCAACAATTTTTTAAAGATTTTCCGAAGAAAACACACGTCAACGAAAAAAAAGGACGCGCGAGGTCGACTTTCCGGGGCTCGACACGGCGAAAACACGACCGTACTGAGTGCGGACAAAAGAAGACTGGCCGGCTCGAGCCGGTTTCGGGCGGGAAGACGGCCGCGCATGCGCGGTGCGCGCGGGCGCGCGAGGACTAGCAAAGGACTTTGCTAGTGAAGATTCCGATTGGAGGGGCTGCCGTGGACGTCACCCATCAGTGAGAACAAGCAGCCTGCTTGTCCTCGGAGAAAGGAGGATATCAGAGTGAGGAATTTAGAAGCGTAGGAGTTGGATGGGTTGTCAACGTGAATGTTAAAATCACCAAGAATGAGGGATGGAGATGAGGGATCAAGAAAGACGGTGAGCCTGTTGTTCTTTAATCACTGATGGTCCCTTTATAATATACACAACATTTACACCACATGGTTTGTACTGTATATTAGTTATGCACAAAACTAACCCATTAGGAGACACAGCTCCCCTAGAAGACAGTAAAGAGCAACTAAATCATCTTATTACAGGTTGACAATTGTACAACTTACATACTCGGGAAGTTGTTATCCCTCATTCGGGTGGGAAAACTTATAGATTGCTGGGCCGGACGGATTGTAATACCATGAATTGTGTTTATGGTATTCGATGTCCGTGTGGCCTATGGTACATTGACCAGACCACACGGAAAATTAAAATCCGAATAGCCCATCATCTGAGGAATCTGCGTGCTGGTCGTGCAGAGGCCCCCCTAGAGGCATATTTTCAAAGCACTTTGGGAGGCTAAGTTCCATAGGTTTCTATGGAACTTTGGGAGGCTAAGTGCTTTGAAAATGAGCTTGCTAGTGTCCCATTGGGAAATGCAAAAACATACAGTACAGGAGTTGCGTTTTGTGATACTGAATCAAATTAATCCTGGGAGGGGGGGGGGGGGGGTAATGTCACGTTGATGTTATTGAGAAAGGAGCAGTGCTTAATCTTTCAGTGGAATACGGTTATTCTCTTTGGCCTTAACAAAGAAATTGATTGGCTGAGTATTTAGAAGGAAGGTGGTATTTAAACACTGAGGATCCTTTGGGAAGCCATGCGCATGTGTGGGCGTCTTTTTTGGCGCGCAACAGGTATGTGGTTTCGATTGAATGCTCAACCCCTATGGTAGCTGGTAAGCATTATGATATTTGATGTTGTGTATGTTTAAAGAGTTTAAACACATTGCTGTTTTATTTAGAATATCTGACCCCTGATGACGCTTTAATAGCGAAACACGTATGTGTAGGGTCTCTGCGTGTGTTTGGATGAAGCTGTAAGAACAAGAACCAACATGGAGCCAGCAGTTTTTGAGAGAGCCAGCATGTTTGAGAGAGAGAGTCTGTGTGAGACTGACTGTGTGAGAGAGAGGGAATGTGCGAGAGTGTGTGTGTGACAGAGAGTGTGTGACTGGGTGCGAGTGTGTCTGTGATAGTGTATGTATGAGAATCAAGAGTGTGCCAGGGGCTCATCACTCCCTCCTCCCTCCCAGTTCCAGGGTCTCCGTCCCCCCTCCCTGTGCATCCCAGCTGACCTTGTTAATCACCCAGGGCAACCACTCCAGGTGCGTGTGTTTGGATGAAGCTGTAAGAACAAGAACCAACTTGGAGCCAGCAGTTTTTGAGAGAGCCAACATGTTTGAGAGAGTGTGTGTGAGACTGACTGTGTGAGAGAGAGGGAATGTGCGAGAGTGTGTGTGTGACAGAGAGTGTGTGACTGGGTGCGAGTGTGTCTGTGATAGTGTATGCATGAGAATCAAGAGTGTGTGCCAGGGGCCCATCACTCCCTCCTCCCTCCCAGTTCCAGGGTCTCCGTCTCCCCTCCCTGTGCATCCCAGCTGACCTTGTTAATCACCCAGGGCAACCACTCCAGGTGCCTGAGAAAACAACTGTGACAGGAGTTAATTGCTTTACTTGCAATTCTCTTTTCCTTTCTGTACTTGCTAAACCGGATATCTATGCCACCTCAAGTTTCCGGCTGGAGGCTTCAATTAGAACTCTGGAGGTGCCTTTTATATAGAGAGATTTTTAATTTAGTGTAATATATTCTAACTCTTCCATCTTATTTCTTAGGTTCTTGGCATTCGCGTATAGACATTTCAAACTATGTTTGTTGTTCCTATTTACATCATGCTTAGTACTTGACAGTATTAATTTGCAATCTTTTGTCTGATTTTTATTTAAGGACACCTGATCTACTATGGTCTCTTTTGCAACCTCACTATCAGGATACCCTATCTTCCCTGTTTTGGTGATATCCCTGAAAGATACCTTATCCCGAACCGTGCGCTTTTGAGTGGCTGTCGGCCTTCCCCCTGTTTCTAGTTTAAAAGCTGCTGTATCTCCTTTATAAGTACATAAGTACATAAGTACATAAGTACATAAGTAGTGCCATACTGGGAAAGACCAAAGGTCCATCTAGCCCAGCATCCTGTCACCGACAGTGGCCAATCCAGGTCAAGGGCACCTGGCACGCTCCCCAAACGTAAAAACATTCCAGACAAGTTATACCTAAAAATGCGGAATTTTTCCAAGTCCATTTAATAGCGGTCTATGGACTTGTCCTTTAGGAATCTATCTAACCCCTTTTTAAACTCCGTCAAGCTAACCGCCCGTACCACGTTCTCCGGCAACGAATTCCAGAGTCTAATTACACGTTGGGTGAAGAAAAATTTTCTCCGATTCGTTTTAAATTTACCACACTGTAGCTTCAACTCATGCCCTCTAGTCCTAGTATTTTTGGATAGCGTGAACAGTCGCTTCACATCCACCCGATCCATTCCACTCATTATTTTATACACTTCTATCATATCTCCCCTCAGCCGTCTCTTCTCCAAGCTGAAAAGCCCTAGCCTTCTCAGCCTCTCTTCGTAGGAAAGTCGTCCCATCCCCACTATCATTTTCGTCGCCCTTCGCTGTACCTTTTCCAATTCTACTATATCTTTTTTGAGATACGGAGACCAGTACTGAACACAATACTCCAGGTGCGGTCGCACCATGGAGCGATACAACGGCCTGGTCCCACCCTGGTTAAGGTGGAGCCCATCCTTTCGGAATAGGCTCCCCCTTCCCCAGAATGTTGCCCAGTTCCTAACAAATCTACCACCCTCCTGAGATGAAGAGACAGTCGCATGATCCTCTTGTCCTTTATGGAATATGGAAATAGCAGTAACGCTTGCAAGTATCTACTATTCTGGTGGAGAATTATAGTTGTATTGAATATTAAGTAGAAGGTCAGCGAGAAATACGCTTTACAAACAATTTCTCTACAGTGGAGGAACTATAGACTTTATCATCTTGCAGCGATTATGAGGAATATGGACTGAGATGTGTATCAGTATATGTAATTTGAGATGTCGTTTGTAGGTGAGAGTGGTTGCAAGAATGTGTAGTGATGTTGGTATGTGTGAAAAGTTTTAACATGATAGTAGTAGCAATGTGTTGAACAAAATTTGAGATAATTATTTGTATTTAATAAAAAGAGTGAATATAGATGGCACAATAGTTGTTATAGAATTTGTATGATTTATATAGTACAACTTGAAGTGCACCTAGAGTAGAACGATGCCTATTCATTAGGGGTATCCTGAAAATCCGGCCTGTTTGCAGTACTGGAAGCCCTGGATCTATACCAATGCTTGTTATATACTATAAAACACAGCCTGCTTTTAATTGTGGAGAGAAAACCTGTCACGTGATGGGAAAGAGGGGACTAGGGGTAATAACCATCCCTCTTCCCTTTCTCATCCTCTTGCACACTGGCTGCAGAGGCTGTGAATCCAAGTTTCTTTAGGCTTGATATACCGCTGACGGGAAATCCATCAGACAAGTTCACAATACAACTCCAGGCACTTACTTTCCATTTTCTTGTTTGCTTCCTGGAGCAGCTCCTCTGCTGTGTGTCCAGCAATATCCAGCACCACTGTCTCTGCAGAAGTTTTGTCGAGAAATTCTAATTTTAGATTCAGCCAGTCTTTGGCGAAACGATCAATCCTCAATTTCACCGCGTCCATTTCTGGGGTATTGGGATACCCGCCCTCCGGCACCTCTGGCAGAACGATCTCTGAGCAGGAAATGCAATTTCAATTATTTACTTATACACTATGTTTCTAAACTCATTTAAGATGACCAAGGCAATGCACAACCTAAAAAATGCACTAATACAATTCATCAAATGAAACTGCCAAAATGTATGATCATGTAACCCATTTATTAGTCCAGTTCCACTGGTTACTGGTTAGCTATGGAGTAGAAGACTTTATTTATTGCCTTTTTCTTTCTCTAATGCGCTTATCCCTCACGCTTCTCCTTGCTTTCTAGGGTCAGTCAGGCTTCTGACTATCCCCTCCCTTTTACAGGATCAGTTAGTCACAACACATGATTCTGGGTTTTTAAAAATTTGGTTCTGTGGTTGTGGAATTCTCTTCCCAAATATCTCCAAGTAGAAATACCTTTACCTTGACTGAAAAAAGGCTTAAATACTTTGAGCAGGCATTTGATGACTAGCAGGGAGGAATTTGGCACTCTGGCTGGACTGGCATTTTTATTATTTTTATTTGGTTCCTTTCACTCTGGTTTTGTTTTTAGGATTGCTACTTATAATTGTAAATTGTTTTGATATTCCCTTAAATTGTGGTATATCAAAACCTAGTAAACAATGAAAATATAATCCCACCCCAAACTCATCTAGATTAGCCCAACCAAAATTAAAACAATCCCTAGTCATTCCCACACAATCCAGATAACCCAAACAGAACTAAACTATTACAAGGTATTCTTATGGAATCTCTACCCACCCCCCCCCCCCAAAAAAAAAAAAAAATGAAGTGTTCATGGAATTAACATTAGCGAAAAAAGAACCAATATTCATAGAAACAGAGAAAAATGTTGTTATGATTCTACTGAGACAGGCAGGGGAATGACTGGGACTCGCTTCTGAATGGCCTGTCAGGGACTGAGCTGAGGTCTGAGGCAGCAGACGTCAGAAGTCAGACCTTATTTAAACTGACCTCTCCCTCAGCGGACTCTCTAGTGTTATCTCTTGCAGGTGTGAGCTCTCGTTGTTCTGCTTAGTCTGTGCTTGTGGCATAGAATGTATTCTTTGTAGTTTGCTTGCTCTTCTCTTTGTCTGTGGTTTCTGTGTGTGCTGGTTGTTACTAGCTTTTCCCTGATTACTTCTCTGCAGTGCAGCTGAGTCTATTGTCTCTCCTCTGCCTTGTCTCTCCCTGCTGGGCTGTGGTGTTGACTTGTCCATGGTAAGCTGGTTCCTGCTTTGTTTGTTTAGTTTTCTCAGTGTTTGGTATTTGGCTCATGTGTAGCCCTGCCTTCTCAGGCAGTCTTTCTTAGTATCTGTTTTATCTGGCTTGTGTCTTTTGTGAGTCCTGCCTCTTTTAGGCAGCCTTTCTCTCTTATCTGCTTTAACCCTTTCTGGACTCTTGTGAGCCCTGCCTCTTTTAGGCAGTTTTTCTCTGTGTGCCCGATGCAAAGAGCTCCTAGCTCTCAGAAAATGTGTCCGTTCTCTTGAGGCTAGAGTAGCAGACTTGGTGGAGCTGAGGGAGACAGAGAGGTACATAGAGGAGACCTACAGGGATGTTGTAGAGAAGTCCCACCTCCAGTCTGGTAGCCCTTGTGCTACCTTGCAGGAGGGAGGTCTCCTAGAAGGAGAGCATCACCCTGGTGCAGTAGGAAGTACTCCTGTAGCCAGGACCTGCCCACCAGGGGATGTACTATCCTCTCGCACCGAGGATATGTCTCCAAGTGCTGCCCGGGAGGGAAAGGTTAGGACAGCTGTTGTAGTTGCTGACTCGATCATTAGGCATATAGATAGCTGGGTGGCTGGTGGATGTGAGGATCGCCTGGTGACTTGCCTGCCTGGTGCGAAGGTGGCAGACCTCACGCGTCACCTAGATAGGATTTTAGATAGTGCTGGGGAGGAGCTGGCTGTCTTGGTACATGTGGGTACCAATGACATAGGAAAATATGGGAGAGAGGTTCTAGAAGCCAAATTTAGGCTCTTAGGTAGAAAGCTCAAATCCAAAAACTCTAGGGTAGCATTCCACGCGCAGGGCCCAAGAGACAGGCAGAGCTCCGGAGTCTCAATGCGTGGATGAGACGATGGTGCAGGGAGGAGGGTTTTAGATTTGTTAGGAACTGGGCAACATTCTGGGGAAAGGGGAGCCTATTCCGAAAGGATGGGCTCCACCTTAACCAGGGTGGGACCAGGCTGCTGGCACTGGCATTTAAAAAGGAGATAGAGCAGCTTTTAAACTAGAAACAGGGGGAAGGCTGACAGCCACTCAAAAGCGCATGGTTCGGGATAAGGTATCTTTCAGGGATATCACCAAATCAGGGAAGATAGGGTATCCTGATAGTGAGGTTGCAAAAGAGACCATAGTAGATCAGGTGTCCTTAAATAAAAATCAGACAAAAGACTGCAAATTAATACTGTCAAGTACTAAGCATGATGTAAATAGGAACAACAAACATAGTTTGAAATGTCTATATGCGAATGCCAAGAACCTAAGAAATAAGATGGAAGAGTTAGAATAAATTGCACTAAATTAAAAATTAGATATAATAGGCATCTCTGAGACCTGGTGGAAGGAGGATAACCAGTGGGACACTGTCATACCGGGGTACAAATTATATCGTAGTGATAGGGTGGATCGAATTGGTGGAGGGGAGCCTTGAATCAAATAGATTGAAAATTCTGCAGGAAACAAAACACTTCTTGGAATCACTGTGGATTGATCTGCTCTTCCTTCAAGAGCTCCGTAGAGAAATGAAGAGGAGATAGGCAGCTACAAAAAATGGCCTGAATCTGGATGGACAGCAATGATCAGAAATCTCACCTGGTTCTGGAACTGGAGGTGTTTGTTCTGTATCAGGTGAAAGCTGCTCTTCAGGGGGTTCTGTTGAGACAAATGCAGAGACTCAGGTACAGACAGGAAATCCCCAGAAGACACTTCACTAGCAAATTAATGCACTTTAACTATGAAAAATGTGTGTTTAGTCTTTAAAATCTAGGACAGTTAAGTAATAAAATGCTCAGGAATTTATTTCAACGATACGGGAGATGCACTTGGTATAGCTTGCAAAATATGTTAGCTTTCAAAGTGTGCATGTCAGGAGAGCCTCTCAAAAGCCTTTTCTGAAAAGAAAAGCGACTTCTTCCTTCTAACCACACTGAAAGCTACTGGAGAAAGATTTAAGCTATTCTGAATGTTGTATTTTGCATTTGTATTCTCTGGTTCTCACCAACACATTATTGCTTTTAGCAACCATTTTCCCTGTAGCTCTTCCTTCTCTATCACCTGCACACTGACAGACTGGTAAAAAGTCACACTGAGTAGTAAAATAATCTCCTTGACTAAGGAAGCTTTATCATACAGATTAACAGAATGCCCAAACCTACTAGTTCAGAGAGTTCAGCAACTGAGGACATGCCATTCCCTTTTTAATCTATCTGCTTTGAAGAAGTCAAACAGACCCTCTGTGCTCAGCGACACTGCTGTACATGCTAATATTATCCTATTACCAAGACTGACAAATCTAGTGTATACTTTTTTTTAACAGTTCTTCTCAGTGTAAACAGTAAGGTGAAATTAGGCCTTACCTGCTAATTTTTTTTCCTCTAGACCCTCCAGACCGGTCAAGACGCTTGGGTTATGCTCGCCTACCAGCAGAGGGAGACTGAAAACACTAACTTCAAACTATGTACATATAACCTGTGCCTAGCCTTCTGTCGTCAGTATACACTTAGCAAAGCAGAAACCAAAAACCTAAAAACGATAAAAAGAACCCCTGTACCTGGAAAACCACTAGTCAAACACCAACAGTGTGCCTCCACAGACGGAACGTCAAAACGTCCCGCTCTGTAGTGTCATATAGTCAAAGAAATTCTCTCCGACCACACTAAACTTGAAAGAATAGTCATAGCAGAACACGGCTCAAAATCACTTCTGATAATCCACAGGGCGGGCTCTTGACCGGTCTGGAGGGTCTAGAGGAAAGAAAATTAGCAGGTAAGGCCTAATTTCACCTTCCTCCTCAACCCTCCAGACCGGTCAAGATGCTTGGGAAGTACCAAAGCAGTAGAAACTTAAGGGTGGGATCCTCGAAAAGCAGAAGACAACACCGCCGCTCCAAACCGAGCATCCTCTTTTGCCTGAACATCAAGTCTGTAATGCTTCACAAAGGAATGGATGGAAGACCACGCCGCTGCCTTACAAATATCCTGCGGAGGAATAAAACTACTTTCCGCCCAAGAAGCAGCTACCCCCCGAGTAGAATGAGCCTTAAGCACTGAGGGCACGGCCCGGCGTTTCAACAAGTATGCCGACGCAATAGTCTCCTTCAACCACCTAGCCAGAGTAGCCTTGGAAGCTGCTGCCCCTTTTTTGGGACCTCCAAACAACACAAACAACCTATCCAATGCTCGAAAATCCTGCGTTCTGCGCAAATAAGACAGTAACACGCGCCGTACATCCAACTTAGCCAGCCGACGTTGCGTAAGATCCCCAGCGCGATCCCCCAGCACAGGCAAAGAAATCACCTGGTTGACATGAAAAGCAGACACCACCTTAGGCACAAAGGAAGGAACCGTCCGTAAAGTCACTTTCTCCTTCGCAAAAGACAGAAAAGGCTCCCTGCAAGACAGAGCCTGAAGCTCTGAAATCCTACTCGCCGAAGAAATGGCCACCAGAAAAACCGCCTTCAAAGTAAGATCCTTACATGTAATGGATGTCAAGGGTTCAAACGGAGGTGCCACCAACGCCTCCAGGACCAAATTTAAATCCCAAGGCGGGACCAACGGACGACGAGGCGGCCGAATCAACTTCACTGCCTTCAGGAACCGCCCCACATCAGGAGAAGCCGCCAAGGAAACTCCCCGAATCTTACCTCTAAAACAAGACAAGGCCGAAACCTGCACTTTCAGGGAAGAGAGCGACAGCCCCCTCTTCAAACCATCCTGCAGAAAATCCAAAACTTCCACCACCGAAGCCCGCAAAGGAACATAATCCCGCTCTTGACACCAATTCTTGAAGATGCGCCACACCCGCACATACGCCAAAGAAGTAGACCTCTTGCGAGACCTCAACATCGTATCAACCACCCTGGGCGAAAAACCTTTCTTTCTCAACCGGTGCCTCTCAAGAGCCAAGCCGTAAGCAAGAACGGAGAGGGATCTGCCATCTCTATCGGCCCCTGAACCAGTCGCACCCGAGGCCCCAAGGGAATCGGATCTTGCACCAGCAACCGCATCAGATCTCCGTACCACGGACGCCGTGGCCAATTGGGCGCTATCAGAACCACTAACCCCGAGTGACGACCGATCCGCTGCACCACGCGACCCACCAGCGGCCACGGCGGAAACACGTAGAGCAACTGCTGAGTTGGCCACGGAAGCACCAACGCGTCGATGCCCTCGGCTCAAGCGTCCCTTCGACGACTGAAGAACCGAGAGACCTGCGCATTGTCGGCCGACGCCATAAGATCCAACACTGGCCGACCCCACTGCAACACTATCCGCTCGAACACGGAGGGATGGAGAGCCCACTCTCCGGGATCCAACGTGTGTCTGCTCAGATAATCCGCACTCACGCTGTCCACCCCTGCCACGTGTCCCGCCGATAGACTCTGCAGATGAACTTCTGCCCAGGACAGCAATTCCGCCGCCTCTACAGCTAACCCGGGACTCTTCGTTCCCCCCTGTCGATTTACATAAGCGACGGCCGTGGCATTGTCTGACAGAACCCTGACTGCCTTGCCGTCCAGAAGACTCTGAAAGGCCCGAAGAGCCAACCGAATAGCTCGCGTCTCCAGGCGATTGATGGACCAACTCGCCTCCTCCAACGTCCAACGCCCTTGGGCCACCTGACCCAGATAATGAGCCCCCCATCCTGACAGACTCGCATCCGTGGTCAGCACCACCCAATCTGGAGTGTCCAACGGCATGCCCTTCACTAGATTCGGAGAGTGGAGCCACCAGCGAAGACTGCACCAAGCCACCTCCGGCAGTGAGAGCCTCTCCTCCAAACTCTGAAACTGAGGAGACCAGCGAGACAACAACGCTACCTGCAATGGTCTCATGTGGGCCCTGGCCCAGGGCACCACCTCTATTGATGCCACCATCAGACCCAGCACCTGAAGATACTCCCGCGCCACTGGCGCCCTCTGAGCTCGGAGGTGCCGGATCTGAGACTGCAGCTTGGAAATGCGGGGAGCTGTCAAAAACACTCGGCCTTTCTTCGTGTCGAAACGTACTCCCAAATATTCTAGAGACTGCGATGGAACGAGGTGACTCTTGGCCAGATTGACAACCCATCCGAGCGACTGCAGAAAGGACACCACCCGGCCGGTGACGTCCTCGCTCTCTGACTTTGATTTGGCTCGGATCAACCAGTCGTCGAGATACGGATGGACCAAAATGCCCTGCAAACGCAGCGCAGCCGCCACCACTACCATGACCTTGGAAAAAGTGCAGGGCGCCGTTGCCAGGCCGAACGGAAGAGCACAAAACTGAAAATGCCTCCCCAACACCACAAAACGAAGAAACCGCTGGTGTGCCTCTAAGATGGGAATGTGCAAATAAGCCTTCGTCAGGTCTAAAGACGTTAGAAACTCTCCTTCCTGAACCGCTACAATGACCGAGCGTAACGTCTCCATTCGAAAGGAAGGAACCTTCAGAGCTGAATTGACCCTCTTGAGGTCCAAAATGGGCCGAAAGGAATCCTCCTTTTTGGGGACCACAAAATAAATGGAATAACAACCCGTTCCTCGCTCTTTTGAAGGAACCGGAACCACTGCTCCTAAATCGACCAGACGGCCAGAGTCTCCCGCACTGCTCTCGCCTTGCGAATGGAATGACAAGGAGACACGAGAAAGAAATCGGGCAGAGGACCGTCGAACTCTAAGGCGTAGCCGTCTCACACAATCTGCAGCACCCACTGATCTGAGGTGATCTGGACCCACCTCTGGTAAAACAAGCGCAAACGCGCCCCCACGCGAACCAGAGGTTGGGTCCCCAAACCATCATTGTGAAGGAAGGGACACTCTGGTCGTTCCCGAAGCAGAACCGCGCCCTCCACGGCGACCACCTCGAAAGGACTGAGTTCTTTGGAAAAACCGACCCCTAGTCCCCCCAGAGGACCTGCCAGGCCGATAACGACGAGCTTCCTGAAACCGACCGCGCACCGCGGACCCCCTAGCAGCCTTAGGGCGAAGCTCCGGAAGACGAGGAACCTTAGCATCACCAAGACCCCTCACCAACTTATCCAACTCTTCCCCAAAAAGCAAAGAACCTTTAAACGGCAGCGAACACAGCTTTGCCTTAGAAGCAGCATCAGCCATCCAGCTTGCAACCACAGGGCCCGACGAGCAGCCACCGCCAGGGTCATGTTCTTAGCCGAAGCCCGTAACAAATCGTACAGCGCATCAGCCATGAAGGACGACCCCATCTCCAACTTTGCCAAATCTTGAACTAAAGAAGCCCTATCCGCCGGTGGGCTATCCAGCAGCCGCTCCGCCCAGCGAAAACACGCCCGGGCCACCAGACCTCCACAAACCGACGCCTGCAGCGCCAAGGTGGACAAATCAAAACTCTGCTTGAGAAACGTCTCCAATTTCCTGTCCTGCGGGTCCCGCAACGCGGCCCCCCCATCCACAGGAATAGCCGTAGCCTTAGTCACAGCCGTCACCACGGCATCCACGGTCGGAGGCCGGAGGGAATCTCTATCCTCCTGCGGGAGCGGGTACAACTTAGCCATGGCTCGAGCCACCTTACACTGATCATCTGGCGAACGCCACTCCTGGGTAATCATTTCCCTCAGATCCGCGTTCATAGGAAAAGTACGCGAAACCTGCCGGATCCCCTTAACCAATGGATCCTGCGTCCCGGCTGTCACTGGAGCTGACGCCTCAAACTTGAGAGTCGACGACACCTGTTCAATCAGTTCCGTCAACTCATCCCGGTGAAAATGCGGACTACTGCAGGGTCCTCCCCAGGCACCGCAATCTCCTTCTCATAACCAGCCAACGGCCCCTCATCCTCCTCCAGGGGACTAAACTCGCCCTCTGACTCCAGAGGGGAAAAACTGTCCAAGTCCTCCGACCACTCTACACGTGGTCTCTTCACACTAGCCCCCCCCCCCCCGTTCCAAAACTAGGGGGCTCCGCTCGCTTGCTGAAATTGAGCCCTGCTGCTGCTAAACTATACGGCACTCAAGGCTGCAGCACAGAACTGCAGCCGAGGCACAAAGCTGCCCAAACGGGAGAGCCAGTTAGGGGGAGGGACCCGGCCACCCGGGTGTGACACCCCAAAAGGGGACAATGGCAGGCCCCACCGGACCCACCAACCCCCAAGCACACTAAGTCTTCCAGGCACAGGGATGAAATCTAAAAACAGATCCAATAAACTTCTAAATAATCTCTGAATCCTACCAGACCGGACAAGCTGCACAGGTTGCCCGTCTACCCTCTGCTGAGACTGAGAAAATACTGGCGACAGAAGGCTAGGCACAGGTTATATGTACATAGTTTGAAGTTAGTGTTCTCAGTCTCCCTCTGCTGGTAGGCGAGCATAACCCAAGCGTCTTGACTGGTCTGGAGGGTTGAGGAGGAATCTCATTTTTTATACTGCGTGAGCCTACTTTCTTTGAATTAAGCTAATACAGGTATGTGATAAATTGAGGGCAGTTCTATGACTGGGTGCCGCCTTGTAGGTGCGCTAATGGCAGGGATGGGACGACTTCCCTATGAAGAAAGACTAAGGAGGCTAGGGCTTTTCAGTTTGGAGAAGAGATGGCTGAGGGGAGACATGATAGAGGTATATAAAATAATGAGTGGAGTGGAACAGGTGGATGTGAAGCGTCTGTTCACGCTTTCCAAAAATACTAGGAGTAGGGGGCATGTGATGAAACTACAGTGTGGTAAATTTAAAACAAATCGGAGAAAATGTTTCTTCACCCAACGCATAATTAAACTCTGGAATTCGTTGCCGGAGAACGTGGTGAAGGCAGTTAGCTTGGCAGAGTTTAAAAAGGGGTTAGACGGTTTCCTAAAGGACAAATCCATAGACCGCTACTAAATGGACTTGGGAAAAATCCACAATTTCGGGAATAACATGTATAAAATGTTTGTACGTTTGGGTAGCTTGCCAGATGCCCTTGACCTGGATTGGCCGCTGTCAGGGACAGGATGCTGGGCTTGATGGACCCTTGGTCTTTTCCCAGTATGGCATTACTTACGTACTTATGATGGCATGTCTATAATGGCATCATGCTTCTAGATTTGGTGTAACTGTGGGCACACATAATGTACACTTAAGTGCCCCTTCCATGTGAATGCTGCTTCTTCTTACCCTTATAGAACAGTACTCTGTCCATTTGTTGTCACGTGCAAGTGGTGTATGATAGTAAGCACCTAGTTATAGAATTGCCCTTGTACTGTAACTCTCCAAAGCTAATCAGAAATGTATTAGTCTAGGCCAATAAAAGTTTAATTGTTGCTTTTGGTTAGATGCCATTTCTCAGAAGGCAGAAAAGAGGTCGATTGGGTTGGTAACAAGCTTAGCTGAATGTACTGGCTAATTGATAGGGCTGCACTGGTACCTTCAGCTGACTCCGGCTTCTCTCTCATTTGATGGCTCTGCATGTCTTCGAGTTGGCTCCTGAAAGAAAACTGCAAAGATTAATCTTTATGCAGTGCTGACCAAACTAACCTACACGCATGATATGTCAGAGGTTTCCCTCTGAACTCTCTAAATCAGACTCTTAGGATCTTAAACGAGGCTCTGTTCTTTCTAAGGGCAGAAACAGAAATCAGTGTACTGAGCAGGTGGAGTCCCATGAAGAAGTGGAACCTGGGTTAAGTACCACATAAACTCTGGCCACTTGTTGGCCAGACTGGATGGACAGTGCAGGTCTTTAGCTGTCTTGTTTCAAAATTAGCCAGGGCTGGCACAACCCGGTAAGCAACGCGGGGGGGAGGGGGTGCCGGTCTTCAAGGGCGCCGCCGTACCTTACCAGACTCCATGTTCTGTACCTGTTCTTGTCATGCTATGGCGCTGCAGCGCCATCGCTAAGATGCTGAGTTTGCTGGTGCCCCGCCCGCCACCGATGCTGATGCCCCACTTGCCATAGGTCCTTCTCCCCAATCTTTCTCCCAGTCCCTTCTCCAATCTCCTGCTGCCCCGCCTCTTCCTGTGTGTACTTTCTGTGAGCCACTTTCTACCGTAGGAGGAGGGCATGTGGTGGGTCACTCATGTGGCATGGCAGCCAGCAGGAAGGACAGAGTGCAGTTAATGCATTAAGAAATTTAATGAGGTAAAACGCAGCACGCCATGGCAGCTGGACCAGACAAGCTTAAAGATATGATTATAATTAACTCCGGGGAGCAGACAGAAACACTAGGAAGCAGCAGTGGTGGGACAGTGGTGTTGGTGGTGATGACGGGGTGGGGGCGGGGAGATGGCCAGGGTGAAAATACATGTGATTCCATATGCCCCAATGAAAGGAGAGTTTAAATTTATTTCCATTAATTTCAATGCCACATGTGGGTTTGAAGCAGCAGCGGTGGTGGCGATGGGGGGGAGACTGGGGCGGGGGGGGGGGGGGTAAAAATAGGATTCCATGTCATGTGCCGGGGACCCAATGAAAGGAGAGTTTACATTTACTTCACTATAATTTCAATATATTCCATCATCTTTATAGCACCAGGCTTCCCAATGCAGATTACAACAGTTAAGATGAACCCATCAGGAATTAGCATATCCAAATTTGGCCATCTGTATTGTATAGAACAGTGTAGAAAAATAAGCAGAAACTACAGAGTTTATAACTGCTTTTTCTATCAGCTACAATAAGTTTTTAAGATGTTTGAGTGATATTCAATTTTTAATTCATGATATTTTAATCTATATATGTGAAGCTTTCATATAAATTAAAAAGCTGTCAAATAAGTTAAAAAAAAAAAAAACAAGAAACTTTTGTCCTCCACTTTTTAAGGAACTCTATCCAACTGGAACAGCTTTTGACTTTTTTTTACTGATGGATCACGTATTGGCAGTCCTTTATTTCTAATCATGTTTTGCTGTTGTTTTCAATAGCGTTTGCTATTGTTTTGGGCGAGGGAAAATGGTGGCAATCTCCACCTACTGGCTCCAGTCCATATAATGGACTAGATAGACTCATACAGTCTCCTGTTCTCAATCTAACCTCCTTGGTAATGACTCCAGCTTTCCAAAGCATAAGGATCCCTTAAAGGGACAACATTCTTTAATCCATCCCCTGCCCTCTGAGGAAATACCTGCCCATGCTAGCAGTTCAGACCAGGGGCATAGTCAGACTTCGGCGGGAGGGGGGTCCAGAGCCCAAGGTGAGGGGGCACATTTTAGCACCCCCCCCCCCGCCATTTTTGACCTCGCCACCGCCACCTTTAACTCCCCCAGCGCCAATCCTTTCGACCTCCTCTTCCTGCCGCCGCCAACCCTACCCCGCCGTTGGGTACCTTTGCGGCGGGGGTCCCAACCCCCACCAGCCGAAGTCCTCTTGTCCGGCGCGCCTGTGTTGCTGATCTGCAATGGCAGGCTTCTGTTTCTGTGAGTCTGACGTCACACTGACAGAAACAGAAACCTGCCCTTACAGATCAGCAACGTGGCCGCGCCGGAGAAGAGGACTTCGGCTAGTGGGGGTTGGGGACCCCCGCCAGCAAAGGTACCCGACGGCAGCGGGGGAGGGTTGGCGGCGGGAGGGGGGGTCGAAGGGCTTGGCAGCAGGGGGGGGGGACAGGGCCAAATCTACGGGGGCCCATGCCCCCCTGGCCCCACATAGCTATGCCCCTGGTTCAGACAGTCTGTTCCTACGTGTATTACAGACTTTTACCCACTACTTTCCTAGAAACAGAAGTTTATAGCCCTCTTGTCCGAGATAAGAACTGTTAATGCTTCCTCTGCTTTTACCTTTGGTCCTATCAAGGATTTTCCTGGCATTGGAAGGTCTCTCATGTGAAGGTTTTCCCTTTTACGGTCTTCATGCTCCAAATGCCCCCCTATGGCTCCAGACCCCTCCATATGACAATGACTTTGACTGTCTCCTCTCTGCATCATCCCACATGCCTATCCCACACGTTCTGTGTCAGAATTTAAGAAAGCATGGGACAGGCATGTGGGATCCCTTAGGAAAAGGAAGAGTTAGTGGTTACTGTTTCTATGTTTCTATCCACAGGCCAGGCCAACCTGTGGTGGGAAAGACGTGAGCCAGGAACTGAAACTAGCTACTTTGTTGCCAGAGAATGTGGTAAAGGCGGTTAGCTTAGCGGAGTTTTAAAAAGGTTTGGATAGCTTCCTAAAAAAGTCCATAGACCGTTATCAAATGGACTTGGGGAAAATCCACTATTTCTGGGATAAGCAGTATAAAATGTTTTGTACTTTTTGGGGTCTTGCCAGGTATGTGATCTGGATTGGCCACTGTTGGAAACAGGATGCTGGGCTTGATGGACCTTTAGTCTTTCCCAGTATGGCAATACTTACGTATGCTATTGAGCAAGTGGGAAAAACCTGAATGTCTAATTCTAAACATATGATCCAGTATTAATAGCTCGAATTTCACAGATGCTCCTTATGATCTTGGGTAAGTCACTAAGGGAGTCTTTTACTAAAGCTTAGCTCGAGTTATCTGCAGCAGGGCCCATTTTATTCCTATGGGCTCTGCTGCAGATAACTCGAGCTAAGCTTTAGTAAAAGACTCCCTAAACCATCAATTGCTCCAGGGACAGGGAAATACCTACTGTATATGAATGTAACTCACTCTGAGCTACTACTAAAAAGGAATGAGCTAAACTCTAATGAAAAAATTAAGAAATATATTTCTTACAATGGTTCTTGCTTTGTCTTCAGTGCTCTTTCTTCCTTCACTTGTTTTAAGGTTTCTTCATCAATTCTATCCTTATTTTGCAGATAAAATCTGTTGAGCAGATTCTTTGCTACATAAAATGAAACAGACGTAACAGACTTATAAATGTCAATTACTTCATAAAAGATTCATAGCATACATTTCTATAGACAGAAGCAGGGCATAATATCATTGTGAATCACATTGGTGGGACAAATTAAATATTTATATTCCATATTATGTTACCAGTGCTGGGTGGTTACTCAGGGAATTGGCACATGGGATGCAACTGGAATCACATGTTGACTTGGTCGGTCAGTGGCAAAGCTGGATGGAGTGGGGGGAGAGAGAAGGAGGAGACAACATCAGGAGGGAGGGAGGGAGGGAGGGAGGGAGGGAGGGAGCAGGATGAAAGAAAGCAGTCTTGGAGAAATGGTGCGGCCGTGTTGGGGTGCCAGTAGTCCCAGAGTAGCAAGTGGTAAGACCACCTTGGGCTTACCGCCACTCTGTAAAAAGGGCCCCTAAATGAATTCTTTGCTTCGGTCTTCACTGAGGAAGATTTATTTGTTGCATTTGTATCCCACCTTATCCCACCTCTTTGCAGGCTCAAAGTGGCTTACAATACATCATGAGTAGTGGAAGAATGTTAGTAAATAAACATTTAGTATTGCAGGATCTTGGTCAGCATGATGATAATTAAGCAAAGTTATAGTATACAAGCAGATATTGTGAAACAGTTCTGAATATAGATGGGCGAGTTATGCATATTCACAATTGTTGATCTTTGTGGTACGCTTTATTAAAGAGATGGGTCTTCAGTAATATGCGGAAGTTCGTTCTTTCGTAGATCGATTTCAAGCTGCGCGGCAGTGCGTTCCATAACTGTGTGCTCAGGTAGGTAAAGTTTGACGCATTCATTAGTTTGTATTTCATTCCTTTGCAGTTGGGGAAGTGCAGATCAAGGAATGTGCGGGATGATCTTTTGGCATTCCTAGGTGGTAGGTCTATCAGGTCTGACATGTAAGCTGGTGCGTCTCCATGGATAATTTTGTGAACTAGTGAGCATACTTTGAACGTGATGCGTTCCTTAAGTGGGAGCCAGTGTAATTTTTCTCGTAAGGGCTTGGCACTTTCAAATTTTGGTTTGCCAAATATGAGTCTAGCTGCCGTGTTCTGGGCTGTCTGGAGTTTCTTGATTATTTGTTCTTTGCAGCCGGCATATAGTGCGTTGCAATAGTCTAGATGACTGAGCACCATTGATTGTACCAGGTTGCGAAAAACACTCCTTGGGAAGAAAGGTCTTATTCTTTTTAATTTCCACATTGAGTGGAACATCTTCTTGGTTGTGTTTTTCGCGTGGTTCTCTAGTGTTAGGTGTCGATCAATGGTGACTCCAAGAATTTTTAGGGTTTCTGAAATAGGAAGGTTTAGAGTTGGTGTGTTAATGGCGGTGAATTATTTCTTGTGTGTTGGGAGGTGAGTATTAGGCACTGGGTTTTTTCTGCATTGAGTTTTAGCCAAAATGCGTCTGCCCAGGAATGCATGATATTGAGACTTTGGTTGATGTCATTGGAAATTTCTTTTAGGTCTTGTTTGAATGGGATGTAGATCGTTACGTCATCTGCATAAATGTATGGATTAAGGTTTTGATTTGATAGTAATTTTGCCAAGGGTATCATCATTAAGTTGAATAGAGTTGGCGAGAGGGGGGATCCTTGTGGTACTCCGCATTCAGGTACCCACGCGGCTGAAATAGTAGAGTTAGATGTTACTTGGTATGATCTTGTGGTTAGGAATCCCTTGAACCAGTTGAGGACGTTGCCTCCGATTCCGAAGTATTCAAGGATGTGTAATAAAATTCCGTGGTCAACCATGTCGAAAGCGCTTGACATGTCAAATTGTAAAAGTAGTATGTTCTTACCAGATGCAATCGTTTGTTTGAATTTAGTCATGAGAGTTACTAATACTGTTTCGGTACTGTGGTTAGACCGAAATCCTGACTGGGAATCGTGAAGTATTGAAAATTTATCTAGATAGTTTGTAAGTTGCTTGGTCACCAACCCTTCCGTTAATTTGGTTATTAAGGGAATGGATGCTACTGGTCTATAGTTAGTTAGTTCACTGGCACTTTTCTTTGCGTCTTTGGGTATGGGGGTGAGTAAAATGTTTCCTTTTTCCTTAGGGAAGAGTCCATTTTGTAGCATGTAATTCAGGTGTTTCGTTATGTCGTTTATGAATTGTTGAGGAGCAGATGTCATCAGGTTATTTGGGCATATATCTAGTTTGCAGTGAAATTTGGCAGATCTTTTGAGCGTTTGGGAGTAATATGTAATTTATCTTTAAAATCAAGCATAGTACCAGAAGATTGGAGGGTGGCCAATATAACACCGATTTTGGTTCCACAGGCGATCCGGGAAAGTATAGACGGTGAGCCTGACGTTGGTGCCGGGAAAAATGTTTGAGACTATTATAAAGAACAAAATTACAGAGCACATTCATAAGCATGAATTAATGACACAAAGCCAATATGGATTCAGTGAAGTGAAATCTTGCCTCACTAATCTATATTTATTTGAAGGGGTAAACAAACATGTGAATAAAGGTGAGCTGGTCGATATTGTGTATCTGGATTTCCAAAAGGCATCTGACAAAATGCCTCATGAAAAACTCCAGAGGAAATTGGAGAGTTATTGGATAGGAGGTAGTGTTCTATTCTAGATTAAAAACTGGTTAAAAAACAGAAAACAGAGATAGATAAAAGATTTTAAAAAACAGAGTAGGGTTAAATGATCAATATTCTCAATGGAGAAGGGTAGGTAGTGGGGTTCCCCAGGGGTTTGTGCTGGGACAGCTGCTTTTTAACATATTTATAAATGATCTAGAGATGGGAGATTGTAAGCTCTGTTGAGCAGGGACTGTCTTTTCATGTTTATTTATACAGCGCTGCGTAAGTCTAGTAGCGCTATAGAAATGTTTAATAGTAGTAGTAGTAGTAGTAGGAAGTAACTAGTGAGGTAATTAAGTTTGCTGATGACACAGTTATTCAAAGTTGTTAAATCGCAAGAGGCAGTGGCGTTCCTAGGGTGGCTGTCACCCAGGGCGGATCGCCGATATGCCCCCCCCCCCCCGGGTGCATTGCCCCCCCCCCCCCCCGGCGAAAGGACCCCCCCCCCCAGATGCATTTTTACCTGCTGGGGGGGGGGGGAGGGGGGTGCCGCACGCCTGTCGGCTTCACTCGTTCCGTGCTCCCTCTGCCCCGGAACAGGAAGTAACCTGTTTGGGGGCAGAGGGAGCACGAAACGAGCGGAGCCGACAGGCGGGCGACACCTCCCCAGCGGCGTGCACCCGGAGCGGACCACCCCCCCCTTGGTACGCCACTGGCAAAAGGATTGTGAAAAATCACAAAGTGCTCATTTTCATAAGTACACAAATATTGCCATACTGGGACAGTCCTAAGGTCCATCAAGTCCAGTATCCTTTTTCCAACAGTGGCCAATCCAGGTCACAAGTACCTGGCAAGATCTCCAAAATGTATATTTTATGTGTCATGTCCCCTACCTCAACGCAAGCGGCATCCTCGGGCTGCGCAGGGTCCCGTCAACACGCACACTTGACTAGCACAGCCTTGAGCCATGTATGTGTAGTTCTTCTTTGGCTGCAGGCTCCTTGATTGCTTTTCTTCCACCCACCTGGGTCTGCTCTTCCTCTGCCTGGCTTCCCTTGCTTCTCTCCTTTTGGTCTTCCAGTTCCTCCTTCCCCTGCTCTTGTCCTACGGCTATGCCCCTTCTCCCTGCTGATGTCAGACGCCAGCACTTTATCAGTTGAGCTCTCCCTAGACTCCTTGCTTCGGCTTCTACTTTGGTAGGTGCTACTTTGCTCAGTAGTGTGCTTCTCCTCTACTTTGTTCTTCGTTGCTGACTTAGCCTGTATCTGGATTACTCTTGTGTCTGCTGCCTGCCTACTGACTCTGCCTGTACCTGGATTACTCTTGTGTCTGCTGCCTGCCTCCTGACCTTGCCTGTACCTGGATTACTGTCGTGTCTGCTGCCTGCCTCCTGACCTTGCCTGTACCTGGATTACTCTCTTGACTTGCTGCCTGCCTACTGACTCTGCCTGTACCTGGATCATTCTCTTACCTGCTGCCTGTCTGTAGTCACGTTCATCACCCCGCTTCCTGCTCCATCTCGTAAGCCCTGCAGGCCACCCGCATCTAGGGGCTCAACCTCTGGGGAACGGCGGTCAGTGCAGGTGAAACCCGGGATTGTCCGGCCACCAAGCAGAACCTGGTCCAAGTACCGGGCTCGGCAGTGCTCTACTTGGTACAAGAACTCACAGGTCTGACATTATGTTGTTTAGCCTACAAATAAGCAGTGGATTTTTCCCAAGTCCATTTTAACTATGGACTTTTCCTTTCAGAAACCATCCAAACCTTTTTAAAACCCCGTTAAGCTAACTGCTTTTACTACATTCTCTGGTAACGAATTCCAGAGTTTAACTACATGTTGCGTGAAGAAACATTTTCTCCGATTCATTTTAAATTTATTACTTTGTAACTTCATTGCGTGCCCCCTAGTCCTAGTATTTTTGGAAAGAGTAAACAAGCAATTTACATCTACCCGTTCCACTCCACTCAGTATTTTATAGACCTCTATCATATCTCCCCTCAGCTGTCTTTTCTCCAAGCTGAAGAGCCCTAGTTGCTTTAGCCTTTCCTCATAGGGAAGTCACCATTTTCAAGTTCAGCGTAGAGAAGATGATTAGTTCTAGAAGCGCTTAGTCCCCTGATAAAGCTTTATAAAATGTGAAATGGAGAGCCCCATTGGGAAACGTAAAGCTAAGTGACTTCACATCTATTTGTTTGCTTCTGTATGATTTGCAGTTAAGAAGTGTTGTTGAAAGTGTTTGAACTGCAAACAGTAAATCACAGTGCAAGTTTTGAAAATATAAAAATTGAAAAAATTAAAAACAGAGCATAAAAAACTGATTTAATTGAACAATTTGGAGGTTTTTTTGACCAATGATAATACTGGAGTCTATGATGTGCTGGCACTAAGAGATTATACTTGCTGCTGAGCCGTGACTTTTGAGGTCTTTCCCCTCCATTAATTACTTAAGCACTTATGATTCACAGTGAGAATGAAGAAGCTTTAAGTCAAGTTAGTTAATCTTTCAGCTTTGGATGTTATTGACACAAGTGATTTTTGCTGATTAGTTTCTACAAAAATTTTTTGAACAGGAATATGGAAGTTACCATCCTGTCAAACTTTGTGACAAGTCTTCCTTATTCTAAAGTTCTACATTATCGTCGGATTTGTTCATGAAATTCTGATTTTAAGACTCAATCAAAAAAGATCCTCAGGAGCTTAACCGAGATTGGATAGCAGAGCCAGTAGTGGGAGGCGGGGCTGGAGGTTGGGAGGCGGGGATAGTGCAGGGCAGACTTATACGGTCTGTGCCAGAGCCAGTGGTGGGAGGCGGGACTGGAGGTTGGGAGGCAGGGATAGCGCTGGGCAGACTTATACGGTCTGTGCCAGAGCCGGTGGTGGGAGGCGGGGATAGTGCTGGGCAGACTTATACGGTCTATGCCAGAGCCGGTGGTTGGGAGGCGGGGCTAGTGCTGGGCAGACTTATATACACAAAAGTAGCACACATGAGTTGTCTTGTTGGGCAGACTGGATGGACCATGCAGGTCTTTTTCTGCCGTCATCTACTATGTATGTTACTATGTTACTATATGTTGTTGAGTGATCTCACTAAGAGGTGATATCCTAACTCTATCCCTCAAAGAGCCTATAAGCAAGCTAAATACAATCATCATGATCTTTTGTTACAAAATTTTCATCCAGTATTTAAGGATCATCAGGTCCACATTGTGTTCTGAAAAGCACAGAATCTAAAGGAACCTTTTGAGTCCTGCTATGTTATCTGGATCTACTTTGAGGGACCCTTTGTATTCTGTATTAGGACATAGGAGATGCGGCAAATGCAGAACTTGTTCTATGAGTATTGAACTTGCCACATTCCAGAATCCCGTGGATGGTAGAAGGTAAAATTATGTATAATCATACCTGATAATTTTCTTTCCATTAATCATAGCTGATCAATCCATAGACTGGTGGGTTGTGTCCATCTACCAGCAGGTGGAGATAGAGAGCAAACTTTTGCCTCCCTATATGTGGTCATGTGCTGCCGGAAACTCCTCAGTATGTCGATATCAAAGCTCCATCCGCAGGACTCAGCACTTAGAGAATTACACCCACGAAGGGACACTCTGCCCAGCTCACCACCGCCGAAACGGGGGAGGGGAATTAACCCAGCTCATCCCCACACAAGTGGGGGAGGGGAATCCGTCCAGCTCATCCCCGCGGAGCGGGGGAGGGACACCACACCCGCCGATGCGGGGGGATCTGGCTTATCCTGCAACCGCAACCGCGGGAGGAGCTGACTGACCCTAACACCGCCGAAGCGGGAGGGGTACAAAGCTGCCCTACAGCCGCACGAAGCGGGAGGGAGTGCCGGCAGAATTTATGTCTCAATCCAGCCCCGTAAAACGGAGGGGAGAGGAATGCAGCAGCTCACTGTAACACAAACTCGTCTCAACTCTTGAAGAATCCAAGTGAAAGAACTTGAACACGAAGTCTTTCTGAAATAACTGAAGACTAAACTTGAACCTGAAATGCAACCAGAATAAAAACAGAACAGATATCTGGGAGGGGCTATGGATTGATCAGCTATGATTAATGGAAAGAAAATTATCAGGTATGATTATACATAATTTTACCTTCCATATCATCAAGCTGATCAATCCATAGACTGGTGGGATGTACCGAAGCAGTACTCACCCAGGGCGGGACATTGAAATCCCTGACCTCAACACTGAAGCTCCAAACCGGGCCTCCGCCCGTGCAGCCACAGTCAAACGGTAATGCTTGGAGAATGTATGAGCCGAAGCCCAAGTTGCCGCCTTGCATATCTCTTCCAAGGAGACGGATCCGGCCTCTGCCATCGAGGCCGCCTGAGCCCTCGTGGAGTGAGCCTTCAGCTGGATAGGCGGCACCTTCCCCGCGGCCACATAAGCCGCTGCAATGGCTTCCTTGACCCATCTTGCCACTGTAGGCTTAGCAGCCTGCAGACCCTTACGAGGACCTGCAAACAGGACAAACAGATGATCCGATTTCCGGAAATCATTGGTCACTTCCAAGTATCTGAAGATGACTCGTCTCACATCCAGATATTTAAGAGCAGAGTACTCCTCTGGGTAGTCCTCCCTACGAAAGGAAGGGAGACAGAGCTGCTGATTCACATGGAAGCGAGAAACAATCTTGGGCAGGAAGGAAGGCACTGTGCGAATAGTCACTCCTGCCTCAGTGAACTGCAGAAAAGGCTCTCGACATGAGAGCGCCTGGAGCTCGGAAACTCTTCTGGCTGAAGTGATAGCCACCAAAAAGACTGCTTTCAACGTCAGGTCTTTCAGAGATGCCCTCGACAAAGGTTCAAAAGGCGGCTTCTGCAATGCTCTTAGCACCAGGTTGAGATTCCACGCAGGCACCACTGAGTGCAGAGGAGGGCGCAGGTGATTAACTCCCTTGAGAAAGCGCACCACATCTGGCTGCGAAGCCAGGGAAGCACCCTTCAGGCGGCCCCTGAAGCAAGCCAGAGCCGCTACCTGGACTTTAAGGGAACTGAGCGACAGGCCTTTCTCCAGACCTTCTTGCAGGAACGCCAACACTGAAGAAATTGGAGCAGTGAAGGGAGAAAGTGAGCCTGCTTCACACCATGCTGCAAAGATACGCCAAACCCTGGCGTAAGCAGTAGAAGTAGAGCGCTTCCTCGCTCTCAGCATAGTGGCGATGACCTTGTCTGAGAAGCCCTTCTTCCTCAGACGCTGCCGCTCAATAGCCAGGCCGTAAGACCAAAGGGAGAGGGATCCTCCATCACCACGGGACCCTGATGTAACAGGCCTTGCTCCACTGACAGCCGCAGAGGATCGTCGACTGAGAGCCTGATCAAGTCCGCATACCAGGGACGTCTGGGCCAATCCGGACCCACCAGGATTACCCTGCCGGGATGCTTTGCCACCCGGTCTAGCACCCTGCCCAACATGGGCCAGGGCGGGAACACATAGAGGAGCTCTTGTGTCGGCCACTGTTGGAGAAGAGCATCTACTCCCAGGGATCGAGGGTCCCGTCCTCTGCTGAAAAAGCGCGGCACTTGGCAATTGGCCGATGACGCCATCAGATCTAGGCTCGGCTGGCCCCAGCGCTTCGTGATGTCCAAGAACGCCTGAGCAGATAGTTGCCACTCTCCGGGCTCCAAGGTATGGCGACTGAGAAAGTCCGCCTTGACATTCATGACTCCGGCAATGTGGGCCGCTGAAAGCTGCTCCAGGTTCGCTTCCGCCCACTGGCAAAGACTCATAGCCTCCTTGGCTAGAGGGGCGCTCTTGGTACCTCCCTGGCGGTTGATATAGGCCACAGCCGTGGCATTGTCCGACAGGACCCGTACAGGCTACAACACCAGTACCGGGATGAACTCCAATAACACCAACCGAATGGCTCTGAGTTCCAGGAGGTTGATAGACCACTTGCCTCTGCAGGAGACTAGAGCCCCTGCGCTGTCCTTCCCAAGCAGTGGGCTCCCCAGCCCATCAAAGAGGCGTCTGTCGTGACGACAATCCACTCCGGGGTCACCAGAGGCAATCCTGCAGACAACTTGTCTGTCTGCGTCCACCAGCTCAGCGCCTTGCGCACTGCTGGGTCCACGGGAAGGCGCACAGCATAATCCTCCGACATCGGAGTCCAGCGCAGCAGCAGAGATAGCTGTAGTGGTCTCATATGAGCCCTGGCCCAGGGCACCACTTCCATCGTGGCCGTCATAGAGCCCAACAGCTGCACGTAGTCCCAAGCCCGAATAGGAGAGGCTACTAGGAACTAGTCCACCTGAGCCTGAAGCTTGACAATCCGATTGTCTGGCAGGAACACTCTGCCCACTTGGGTGTCGAATCGAACTCCCAGATACTCCAGGGACTGAGTCGGGCGCAGCTGGCTCTTCTTCCAGTTGATGATCCATCCCAGGGAGCTCACAAGAGCAACTACCCGGTCCATAGCTTTGCCGCACTCTGCATAAGAGGGGGCTCGGATCAACCAGTCGTCCAGATAAGGATGGACTTGTACTCCTTCCTTTAGCAGGAAGGCCGCTATGACCCCCATTACTTTGGAAAAGGTCCGCGGAGCAGTAGCCAACCCGAAAGGGAGGGCTCTGAACTGGAAGTGTCGTCTCAGGACTGTAAAACGCAGAAAGCGTTGGAGAGGAGGCCAGATGGGAATATGCAGGTACGCTTCCTTGATGTCCAAGGAAGCCAAGAACTCTCCTGCCTTCACTGCCGCTATAACAGAGCGGAGAGTCTCCATGCGAAAGTGCCTCACTTTCCAGGCCCGATTGACCCCTTTGAGGTCGAGGATAGGCCGGACAGACCCTCCTTTCTTTGGAACCACAAAGTAAATGGAGTAACGTCCCTTGCCAATCTGATTTTTTGGCACCGGAACGACCGCACCCAGGCGGATCAGGTTGTCCAAGGTCTGCTGCACTGCCACAGCTTGACCGGAGACTTGCAGGGAGAGAGTACAAACCCGTCTCTTAAGGGTTGGCAGAACTCTAGCTTGTAGCCGTCTCTGATGACTTCCAGCACCCACGCGTCTGAAGTTATAGTGGTCCACTCGCCCAGAAACGAGGACAGCCGTCCTCCAATCTGCACTGGGGCGTGGACCAAGGCCCCGTCATTGGGTACGAGACCCTGGGGGAGGACCGGAGGGAGCACCTCCGGGACGGCGGTCTCTGCGAAAGGAATGCTGCTTGGGGGAGAAATTCCTCTTGAAGGAAGAGGGGGCAGAGGAACCCGACTTGCCCGGGCGGTACCGACGGGCTTCCAGCAACCGTCCTCTGGAGGTACCGGGACGAGTACTAGCCCGAGCCCTGACCTCTGGTAATTTCTTGCCCTTAGACGTGCCGAGATCGGTCACGATTTTGTCCAGCTCGACCCCAAAGAGCAGCTTGCCTTTAAAAGGCAATCTAGCCAGGCGGGATTTAGAGGCGTGGTCAGCAGACCAATGTTTCAGCCAAAGCCACCGCCGCGCAGAGACTGTCTGAGCCATGCCTTTAGCTGAGGCTCTCAAGACATCATACAGCAAGTCTGCCAAATAGGCTAAGCCCGATTCCAGGGCCGGCCAATCAGCCCTCAAGGAAAGATCCGAGGGGGAAGCCCGCTGCACCATAGTCAGGCACGCCCTGGCCACATAGGAGCCGCAAACTGAGGCCTGCAAACTTAAAGCAGCTGCCTCAAAGGACGACCTTAAGGCCGCCTCCAATCTTCTGTCTTGGGCGTCCTTTAGGGCCGTGCCACCTTCCACCGGCAACGCCGTTTTCTTAGTCACCGCAGTGATTAAAGAATCCACGGTAGGCCACAGATAGGCCTCACGTTCACTCACAGCCAAAGGATAGAGGCGGGACATAGCCCTAGCCACTTTAAGGCTCGTTTCCGGGACATCCCATTGAGCCGCAATTAAGGTGTGCATGGCATCATGCACGTGGAAGGATCTAGGCGGGCGCTTCGTCCCCAGCATAATGGCAGAGCCAACAGGGGCTGAGGGAGAGACGTCCTCCGGAGAGGAAATCTTCAAAGTGACCATGGCCTGTAAAAACAGGTTGGGCAAATCCTCTGGGCTAAAAAGCCGCGCTGCAGAGGGGTCATCCGCTCCATCCGAGCGGGGATCTATCTCCTCCAAGGAATCCGCAAAGGACCGTTGGGAGACCTCAGACACGCTGCCCTCATCTACATCGGAGGAGACAAATTCCTCCAAGGCCTGGAAATCAACCCGAGGGCGTTTACCTCTGGGAACCTCAACCTCTTTATCAGAAGAGGGAGCAGGGGCAGCGTTTTGCATGAGGAAAGCCTGATGCAGCAGCAAAACAAACTCGGGGGAGAAACCCCCCAGACTGTGCACTTCCGCAGCCTGGGCAACAGCCCTAGACGCACTCTCAACCGGCGCTCGCAATAGCGGGGGAGAGACATGCTGCGCATCCAAAATGGCGTCCGGCGCGAAACTCCGCGAAGGAGCCGCGCGGGAAGAACGGCGCTTAACTTTAGCCGCTTGTGCCGTCGCCCAAATTAAGGGCGTTCATGGCATTAATGTCTCCAACCTCAAGGGCGGCCCACGAAGAAGCCGTCCGAGCCGCGTGGCCGGCCAAGATGGCGGAGGCGAGGAGCGGGGGATGGGCGTTTATGGCAGGAAAAAACCGCCACGCCAGAGGAACGACCGGGACATTCATCGGTCACTAAACTGTCACCCATCAAGGGCGAATCAGGTTGTAAAACCCCCGCATCCCCTCTAGAAGCGCTCCAGCGATCCGGGGAGCGACCCTTTGCGCCCTCGCCCTCCGACGCCATATGCCACGAGGAGAAGAATCGGGGAACTCCCTGCCCGCTATAAAAAGGTAAAATTACCTGCTTGCCGCTCCGAGCTGTAACGAACTGGTGTCCCAGTGAGTAGCTGCAATGAACGTTTAAAGAAACGTCGAATTAAACGCCTTTAAAGACGTTTAAAAAAATTTTTTTTTTTTTTTTTTTTTTAAACGGAGCCAGCGGGAGGGGGGAGAAAAGGAGGGACCTGGCACCACCAGGTTTGCACTTGCTCAAAAGAGCCCTCAACCCCAGGCCTCAACAAAACCTAAGGATTAGGCTTGGAGGCCTAGCCAGAGCTGCTGCTGTGTGTGACCACCACCTGCTGAGATAGAGAACATACTGAGGAGTTTCCGGCAGCACATGACCACATATAGGGAGGCAAAAGTTTGCTCTCTATCTCCACCTGCTGGTAGATGGACACAACCCACCAGTCTATGGATTGATCAGCTTGATGATATGGAAGATATGCTTTAAAGCATTCCACTACTTGCAAGACTGATTTTCTGGTGTATATTCTTAAGTGTTCTTGTAATAAGCTTTATGTTGGTAAAACTACAAGACATATACATGTGAACACTGATCTTGCGTTTCCCGAGGAAAGCTGGGAACCCCGTTAGTTGCCCATTGCTCCCTGCTAGGTCACTCCTTTGATGGGTTTAAATGTTTTGCTATAGTATAACTAGAGGCCTGCAAAAGGGGAGGTTACTGTGGATCGAGGCTTCTGCAGCATGAGCAATGGTGGACTCATCAACTTAGATCCAGTGAGCCTTCCAGTTTCTTTTTTATTAGCGTGCTGCCATTTTTCAAGCTGGTGTGACTCATATAAGATTCAATGCTGCTAAGTTTACTGGTAGGTTCGCCTTGATTGATCACAGCTATTGTTATATTCTCCTTTCAATGACAGTTTTTATAACATATTTTTTCTGTTTAAATACAGCCCTGAATATTGATGGACAACATATAATCCAAAATGGCAGCGCTCCATATTTATCCCCTGACGAAGCCGTCTCGGTGAAATGGAGATCTCAGTAGGGATCAAACAACAAGTGATGCTTTGTCTAAGGCTCTTTAATAGCAACTGAGTTCTAAACTCTGAAGATTTATAGACATTTTGAATTGTGAGCAGAATTATATTATTTGGAGATTGACATGCAAAAATACATATATTCATTTGGACAATGGATTGCTAAGATAAACAGGAGCATTTGACCTGTGACTATGATTCCCTTGTCCGTTGGCATTACAGCTATTATGCTGGATATATGAGGTGTTTTCCCCCAATACTTGTTATTTTGTGTTTCACACCAATTGTTTTATTCATTGGCTTAGATGGTATCTAAGATGGCCGACAGATAGGAAGCTCCCTCACCGAGCTCCCGAAAATCCCAGAGGAGCAGACCACCCGGGCCGCCCTCGACCGCCCTCGACCGGACCGGAACGGGCCGGGAGAGAACTGAACCACGGCTGAATCGTGCCGCACTGATCATCGATCCGACCAAGCGAGGATTTGGAGGGCAGGAGCTGACCGCGCCACGCGGCCCATCCGCCCATAAACGACCAAGACCCAGAGCGGCTGAACTCGCGGGGTCATCCAAAAAGAGAGGCGAGTGCCCTGACCGGACCGGAAGGGTTCGGACACCACCGAAGCCGAGGACCAGGCGAGGACGCAAAGGGCAACCGGCGAGTTCCAGAGGAGCGAACCGCGCCACGCGGCCCATCTACCTGCAAACGACCAGACCCAGAGCAGCCGAACTCGCGGGGTCGTTTAAGGAGAGGCGAGTGCCCTGACCGAACCGGAAGGGTTCGGACACCACTGGAGCCGAGGGCCTCATTCCGAATCACCCAGCCTTGCTGATTTGGGAGACCTGATCTGACCCGGAGGCAGACGCTGGATCCGACCTTCCGGGCCACGATTCGGAGATCGATCGGCGTCGGAGAAGACAGAAGGGTAAGCCGCAACTAATCTGGAGACTCAAGCGGCTCGCAGAGAGGAACGCTACCTGGCTAAGAGCCACGGACCTGCCTGCAGAACCCGACTCTCCGAACCCCCCCGCAAGACCGCAGAACCTCACCCGCTAAGCTCCAGCCGACCGTTGAAGCCCAAGACTGACCGGGAAGACTAACCTGCTCAGCACCACAACCAAGGAACAGAAGTCACACCGCCGTGAATGAACAGAGTAATTAAATGCCTGCTCACCTTAACCACATGCATGCACTGATTTCGCATGATTTAAAAAACCCTCGCTACATCTGCTTTGCTCTGCACACCTTAAAGTGAAAGCAACATGCATACACTGCCTTAGCATTACTTAAAAATGCTCGCTTGATTTGCTTTATTTGCTTTGCTCTGCTCCGTTTGCCTACTAATGAACTGTTATCAAGTAGTAAGTGCAAGCTGGCCTGCAATAAACTGTTGCCAAGCTTCAAATTAAATTAAATTGTGGCCAAGCTTGCCAAGCGTAAATACAAATACAAACACCACCTAACCTGCCTAGTACGGAACTGCTACCAGCTTTAAATTAATTGTTGCTAAACTAATAGCAATTGCCAGCACTACCTCGCTTGAATTGTAGCCAAGCTTAAATGCAATTGTAAACTTTAACTCGCTTAAATTGTAGCCAAGCACAAATGCAATTGTATACCTTTGTACCTCACTTGAATTGTAGCCAAGCTCGAATGCAACTGTAAACCTCTGTACCTCACTTGAATTGTAGCCAAGCTCGAATACAATTGTAAACTTGACTCACTAAAAATACACCTGATACATATTTGCCACAACGCCTAGTACATAGACATGAACACCAGCAGTGCACGCCTAACTATCCAGTGTCTCACTATACTCCTACACGCACTCACAACCCACAGCCTAGTCAACAACAACCCTACTACTCACAAACCGCATAACACTCACATACACACAATGCACGCCCAAAACAACAACCACAACAACCCGCTTACATCTCACCAATCCTATGCACAACCTTTAAACAACCTACCAAATCAAAGACTCAACAATCAACCAATCGCAATAACCTCCGGACATAAACACCACCGACAAAATGAGGAAAACAATGACAACAACAAATCCAACTACAGAAGAAGCAGACAACTAATAAAAATAAACACGTCACACCCCACCCTGGAACCACATCACTCAATCCAACTAGGATACATCAATGCAAGATCAGCAGTACGCAACGCAGTAGACATACTAGATTGGATCATCACAGACAAATTGGACCTCCTATTCATCACAGAAACCTGGTTCCATAGTCCCACAGACCCTACCATCTTACAAACGTGCCCACCAGAATACAAAATCACGCACTGGACAAGAAATGGAAAAAAAAGAGGAGGCGGAATAGCTATTATATACAAACCTGAATTCACCATCACAATCACAGGCGAATCCACCTCACCACAACTTGAAATTGCATCGACTAGAATCAACCATCCAAGCCTAACAGGACACCTCAGCACAATCCTATTCTACAGACCACCAGGAAAATGGCAAGACGCCCAAACACAACTCGTGGATTTCATCTCGAATACCTGCGTATCAGCCTCAAACATCCTCATACTAGGCGACATCAACTTACACCTAGAAGTTGACACCTTACCAAATACACGAGAATTCAAAGAATTCCTAAAACTCTGGGATCTGCAAACACCTAACATACAACCAACTCACGAAAAAGGACACACACTAGATATCATAACGAATAGATTCGAACCGGACTCATCTATCATACTCGCTAACGTAACATGGACACCCACATTATGGTCAGACCACCATAAAGCAAATGTCACTCTTTACTGGCGAAAAACACAACTAAACACAAACACCAAACATAAACGAACAACCTACACCACGAGAGGAAAAATAGACCCCACAACATTCTGGCAACAGATCTACCAGAACGAATGGACTACAAACGCAGACACCACCCAATTCCTCCAAGAATGGGACGATATAAGCACAAGAACATTAGACAAAATTGCCCCAGTCCAAACAAGAACATCACACAGGAAAAATGCAAATCCATGGTTCACCGAAGAGCTGAAAAAACTAAAAACACAAGTCAGGAGACTAGAACGAGCTTGGAACAAAAAAAGAGACGAACAAACACGAAACGACTGGAAACTACTCCGAAGAAAATACAAATATACCATAAAACAAACAAAAAGACTACACTACAAAACACTAATAGGACCAAACTACAAAGACACACATAAACTCTTCAACCTCGTGAACAAACTGTTAGACACCACACCAGTTACAACCAACGGCAAAGATACACCAAGTGTTGACAACCTTGCGACATACTTCAAGGAGAAAATTATACTACTACGACACAAAATACCCGCCAGCCCTACAGAATACACCACTCTTCTAGACTGTCTAGATCCAGAAGAAGGAACACACCCAGCAGACAGAACCTGGACCGAATTTGAACTACTGTCAGAAGACCTCATCTCGATAACTCTCAAAAGATATGCCAAATCCAACTGCAAACTAGACATATGCCCAAATAGCCTCATGAAATCTGCTCCTCAACAATTCATACTAGACCTAACAAACCATATAAATCACATGCTACAAAATGGACTCTTCCCAAAGGAAAAAGGAAAAATCTTACTCACCCCAATTCCTAAAGATACAAAGAAAAACACGAGCGAAATAACCAACTACAGGCCAATAGCATCCATACCACTAATAACCAAGATAACTGAAGGTATGGTAACTAAACAGCTCACAAACTATCTAGACAAACATTCAATACTCCATGATGCCCAATCAGGATTCCGTTCGAATCACAGCACAGAAACAGTATTAGTCACTCTCATGACCAAATTCAAACAAATAATTGCAACTGGTAACAATATACTCCTCTTACAATTCGACATGTCAAGCGCCTTCGACATGGTTGATCATGGAATCCTACTACACTTACTTGAATACTTTGGCATAGGAGGAAATGTCCTGAACTGGTTCAAGGGGTTCTTAACCATGCGCTCGTATCAAGTCACATCAAATTCAACCACGTCCAAAGCATGGACACCTGAATGTGGAGTCCCACAAGGATCGCCTCTATCACCAACTATATTCAACCTAATGATGATCCCTTTAGCCAAACTCCTATCAAACCACAACCTCAACCCATACATATACGCCGACGATGTGACAATATATATCCCATTCAAACAAGATACCAAAGAAATCTCCAACGAAATCAATCAAAGTCTACACATCATGAACACATGGGCAGATGCATTCCGCCTGAAACTAAATGCAGAAAAAACCCAATGCCTGATACTCACCTCCCAACATAACACAAATAAATTCAACGCAATAAACACACCAACCCTAAACCTTCCAGTCTCAGAAACGCTAAAAATCCTTGGAGTCACCATCGACCGCCACTTAACACTCGAAACCCACGCAAACAACACAACCAAGAAGATGTTCTACTGCATGTGGAAATTGAAAAGAATAAGACCATTCTTCCCAAGATACGTCTTCCGCAGCCTAGTGCAATCCCTCGTCCTCAGCCACCTGGACTACTGCAACTCACTATACGCGGGCTGCAAAGAGCAAATACTGAGGAAACTTCAAACAGCCCAAAATACAGCAGCCAGGCTCATCTTCGGAAAACCAAGATATGAAAGGGTACAACCACTACGAGAAAAATTACATTGGCTTCCACTCAAGGAACGCGTTACTTTTAAAGTTTGTACACTAGTCCATAAGATCATCTACGGCGAAGCCCCAGCGTACATGTCTGATCTAATAGACCTACCACCCAGAAACGCTAAAAGATCATCCCGAACACACCTAAACCTCCACTTCCCCACTTGCAAAGGCATGAAATACAAGACGTTGCACGCGTCAACCTTTTCCCACAAGAGCACGCAGGCATGGAATACACTACCGCGTAACCTGAGAAGGATTGACGATCAAGCTTCCTTCCGTAAACTACTAAAGACTCACCTGTTTGAACAAACTTACGGAAAGAGCCAACTCACATAGAGTCCACACTCACTATTCATCAATGCATTTTACATCCACTTTGATCCCTCATCCCGCACCCCAATCTATCACGCACCTATCCACGGAACTATGGACACCATATGTCTTTGTCTAACACTACCCTTGAGCTTCCCATTGCCCCCTTCCAATTACTTCTATGTTGATATCCCATTGTCATATTCCAAATCTGATATTTGAATGTCTCTTATACCTTTGCACAATGTAATCCATAACCAAATTGTAACAAATGTATTTCTATTATTCATATCCTATTGTAAGCCACACTGAGCCCGCAAAAAGGTGGGAAAATGTGGGATACAAATGCAATAAATAAATAAATAAATAAGATAGAATTATAGATAGCCTGTTAGCCTGCAGGCAATTAGGGGTTAACTAGCCTAACTGACCACCTTATGTAAATTAAGATGGCTGCCGCTATTTCTAATGGCGGGAAACGGCACCCATAGCACATGCCCTCGCCTCTCCCAGCCTCCCCCTCACCTATCTCGGTAATGATGGTCAATTAGAAATCCACGACACCCCAGAACAGTAGATTGGATGATGGTTGCTGTGGTTATGTGGTTGCTGGTAATGGCGATCACAGGGCCCTCAGAGATGCGTCCCCCATGGCATTCCGCTGCTCTCTGCTCCGCCGGCCGGAAGTGAGGTCAAACGGCCGTGCAGGAGCCAGGGCAGAGGGAGCAGCAGGGAGGGAACGAGCGGAGGACTCGGAGGGAGCCAATAGGAGCGCACATGGGTAAACATGCACCGGGGGGGGGGGTGTGATTTCGCCGGGGGGGGGAGGTCGCGCTGCACCTTGGGGGGTGGCGCAACGGCGATCCGCCCGGGTGTCAGCAAGGAACGCCGCTACTTCTCTGTATGCGGCCACATGCGGCCGCGTGTCATCGAAAATGGCTACGTGTGTCAGTACTGACACACGTGTCATAGATTCGCCATCAGGGACCTAGGGGAAGGGGTCTCCAGGGGTGGGGGCCTTGAGGAGGGGGGTTATTTGCTTTAGATAGGCACTGGAAATCGTGTCTTGTGTTATATCGGTGATGACAGATGGGGGAACACCTACAGAAAATGAAAGTTCCCATAAATGACACAGGAGATGACAGTTTTTAAGTCGTCCATCCATAGGTTTAACTGCAAAGCTGAGCAAGCTTAGGGGTCCTTTTACTAACTGGTGGTAAGCGCTAACACGTGCTTCGTACATACATAAAAACACTACCATGGGGCTCGCTTAGGCATCCTGCGATAGTTCTGGCATCTATGCATGCTTCCCTGGTGCTAAAAAATACCTTTATTTTTTAGACCTGGGGGCGAATAATTGTGCCTAGTGCTAATTGGTTAGCGGAGGTACATTGCCACATGCCTACTGATTAGCACATGGTTACCGCATGAGCCCTTTCCACCCACTAATTAGGTGTCGGTTAGGGCTCACGCACTAATGGCCACATGGTAATTGGGAAATTAGTGTGTGGCCATTAATTGAGGAAATGAAAACTCGGCCATTTTACAGCTGTGCTAAAGGTGGCCTCAGCTTGTGAGGAAACCCACGCACTAGTGATTGCCCAGGCCACCTTTTTAGTGCAGCTTAGTAAAGGACTCCTCAGCATGCAGTAACCTAGAGGGGCATAATCAAACGGGGCGCCCAAGTTTTCCTGAGGACATCCACGCAGGACGCCCCGGCGAAGGGCAGGGAAGCCCGTATTATCGAAACAAGATGGGCGTCCATCTTTTGTTTCGATAATACGGTCGGGGATGTCCAAATCTCAACATTTAGGTTGACCTTAGAGATGGTCGTCCCTGATTTTCAGCGATAATGGAAACCGAGGACGCCCATCTCAGAAACGACGAAATCCAAGCCCTTGGTTGTGGGAGGAGCCAGCATTCATAGTGCACTGGTCCCCCTGACATGCTAGGACACCAACGGGCACCCTAGGGGGCACTGCAGTGGACTTCAGAAATTGCTCCCAGGTGCATAGTTCCATTACCTTGTGCGCTGAGCCCCCCCCCCCAAAAAAAAAAACCCACTACCCACAACTGTACACACTACCAAAGCCCTAAGGGTTGAAGGGGGGCACCTAGATGTGGGTTAGTGGGTTTCTGGTGGGTTTGAAGGGCTCACACTTACCACCACAAGTGTAACAGGTAGGGGGATGGCCTGGGTCCACCTGCCGGAAGTGCACTCCAGTACCCACTAAAACTGCTCCAGGGACCTGTATACTGCTGTCAGAGAGCTGGGTATGACATTTGAGGCTGGCATAGAGGCTGTCAAAAAATATTTTAATTTTTTTAGGGTGGGAGGGGGTTAGTGACCATGGGGGAGTAAGGGGAAGTCATCCCTGATTCCCTCCGGTGGTCATCTGGTCAGTTCGGGCACCTTTTTGAGGCTTGGTCGCAAGAAAAGTGGACCAAGTTAAGTTGGCCAAGTGCTCGTCAGGGACGCCCTTCTTTTTCCATTATCGGCCTGGATGCCCATGTATTAATCACGCCCCAGTCCCGCCTTCGCTATGCTTCCAACACGCCCCTGGGAACTTTGGTCATCCCTGCAACAAAAAGCAGTTGAGGACGCCCAAAATCGCCAATTTGAGCGACCCTGGGAGAAGGACGCCCATCTTCTGATTTGTGTCAAAAGATGGGCACCCTTCTCTTTCGAAAATAAGCCTGCTAGTCTTTTTAGGGGAGCTTTCTTGGATCATGAGGTTGTCCAGAAAGTATAGGTTTGACTACTGGATAATTGCATTTTCTCATAGATATGTTGGGTTGGATAATTTGTATGTGATTTATGTCTGATGTTGAGATTAGAGCTGAACCATTGGTATAAACTGCTTTGATCTGGATTTTACTTCAAGGGTCAGTATATCAAAAGCTAAAAATCAATACATAAATACATTTTCTTCTAGAGTAGCTGGTGTCTAGTCAGGTCATTGCAACCTCTGTACAGATTTACATGAAAATATTATTTATTATTTATTGCATTTGTACCCCAATTATCCCACCTTTTTGCAGGCTCAATATATAAAATTGCTCCTGTTTATGACTGTTCTGTACACATTTGTTTTTGCAGAACAAATAGTGTCATCCTGTTTCCATGAGCAGGGCATTACAGTTTTAGCTGTATTACATTGTTGAAGATGAAGAAATCTTTTTCCTTGACTAATGCCAAACTAATTAAGAGAATCTTCGGGCAGCAGGAACAGACCAGGAAGCAGCAGGCAGTACTTCGTGGCAAAAAGATCCCTAAACAGCCAGAGAGGCACAAGGAAGGAACTGATTGTTACATTTATTTTTAAGATTATGCCACACTCGGGGTCCTTTTACTAAGCTGTGATAAAAGTGGCCTGCGTCAGTGTAGGCATGTGTTTTGGGCGTGCACTGGGCCAGTTTTTACCATGTCTGCATAAAAGGGCTTTTTAAAACTGGGACGGGAAAAGGGTATTCGGTAAAACTGAAACTAGTGAGCATCTAAAACTGGCCTGAGTCCTTAACGTCACCCATTGATCTAGCGGCTCATGGACTACATGTGGTGACCGGTTGGCGTGCGCAAACTGCCATTAACTGTGGGAGGAAATAAATAAAAATCATCCAAGCATTATGGATGCACGATAAACCTGAAATTTCTGCCAGGGGGGGACACAGTAGCCTGCTGGTAGTCTCGTTTGGGTGCACTGCATGCACATAGAGCCTAATGCGCCTTTGTAAAAGGGCCCAAAAAAACTTTCAGTCTAGGTAGGTTACAAGTAAAACTTACAATTTAAACACATACATATGAAATATGAAGAGACGATCCTTGGTCGGCTACTACCCGGGGCAGATCACCGTTGCGCACCCCCCCCCCCACCGATGCAGCGGTGTCCCCCCAGGTGTAGCACAACATCCCACCAGCAGTGTTGCCAGGTGGGCGATTTTACCACCCAATTGGGCGGTTTTCCGCGACCCGCCGCGGGAAATTTTTGCCCGCGGCGGGTTGCGGTTTTTTGGGCTTCTTTTTTGCCTTTTGGGCGGTTTTTTGGCGGTTTTTTCGGCCGCGGGGGGCGGGGTTAGTGATATTTTGGGCGGTGTTAGTGACGTTCTGGGCGGGGCCGATGACGGCGGGGACGGGGGTGATGACCCGGGGGTGGGGGTGTCAGGGGCGAGGTTTGAGTTTGGGCAGGTTTTGGGCTGGATTTAGGCTGGTTTGGGTGGGAAAAAAATTTTCCACCTGGCAACCCTGCCCCCCAGTGCATCAACCCCCCCCCCCCCCGAGGTATCACCCAAGCTCCTCCCCAGGTGCATTCTTAGCTGTTGGTTCCTCTGGTTCCCTGCTCCTTCTGCCGTGTGGCTGCTTTCTGCACCCCTCCAGCAGTGTGCACCCGGGGCGGACCGTCCCACCCTCAGTACACCACTGGAACTATGCATAATAAATATTTGTGAGAATCCTAAGGTTCTGCCTTGTAGGGACTGCAGAGACATCTTGTGACCTGTTTATACCTCTGCACCTTCCAGAACAAGGGAGGGCTCTCCTAACCAGTGAGGTAATGGCAGGAGGAAACTTATTTTGGAGGGGAACCGGGACTGGTAAGAAACACCAGCCCCAAAGGTAATCTGAGTCTTTGGCTAAGGAACCATTGTATCATAAGCTGCAGTGAATCACTGAGATGACAGGAGGTTCTCAGCAAGGATACCTGTGTTCTCAAGGAGAAGGTAATAATAGCAGAAGGGGCCTTAGAGTACCAAGAAGGAGAAAGAAGTCCTGATCCTGGAAAAGGAGAATTTCTAGGAAAAGTACGGATAGGAACACCCTGCTACATTACTCTAGCCACCATCCTAGACACCTACCTGACAACCTCCCGTTAGGACAATTCTTGAAGCTGTGATGATGATGAAACGGCAGAAGTCATGTCCTTGAGATTGCTAGTACGGGGTTATCTATCTGAGATTATTCGAAGATCTTATAAAAGAGCTCTTTAGGCTACCAGCATAGGGTAGACTGGGGGGGGCGAGGGGGGGCGCCGCCGCGCCATTAGTTTTAAAAAAAAAAAAAAAACCACATGCAGGCAGGCACGCGCTCCTCTCGGTCCACTTGGCTTCCCTGCCCTCTCTATCTGCGTCCCGCCTTCCTCTGACGTCATTTCCTTTCAGGCGGGACGCAGCCAGAGAGGGCAGGGAAGCCAAGCGACCGAGAGGAGCGTGTCCGTCTACTCCTCTCTTCCTCCCTCCCTCCGGCGCAGGCAGCAGTCTTCCAGCGTTCCTGGCAGCGGTAGCATTGTACACGCTGCCTTTGGCTCTGCCCCGAAGCCTTCTCTTCAAGTTCCTGTTCCCGCATAGGTGGGAACAGGAACTTGAAGAGAAGGCTTCCGGGCAGACCGAAGGCAGCGTGTACATCGCTACTCGCTGCCAGGAACGCTGAAAAAGCTGAAGACTGTTGCCTGCGCCGGAGGGAGGGAGGGGGAAGAGAGGGGGTAAACGGAGTCACGATCTTGGACCTCGCGGGGGGGGCAGTAGAAGATGGATGGGACTGGAAGGGATGGGAAGCAGAGGGAAGGAGCAGGAGATGAATGGGACTGGGAGGGGGGGGAGCAGAGGGAAGGAGCAAGAGATGAATGGGACTGGGAGGGGTGGGAAGCAGAGGGAAGGAGCAAGAAATGAATGGGACTAGGAGGGGTGGGAAGCAGAGGAAGGAGCAGGAGATGAAGGGACTGGGAGGGTGGGAAGCAGAGGGAAGGAGCAAGAGAGATGGGACTGGAAGGGGTGGGAAGCAGAGGGAAGGAGCAGGAGATGAATGGGACTGGAGGGGTGGGAAGCAGAGGGAAGGAGCAAGAGATGGATGGACTGGGAGGGGTGGGAAGCAGAGGGAAGGAGCAGGAATGAATGGGACTGGGAGGGGTGGGAAGCAGAGGGAAGGAGCAGGAGATGAATGGGACTGGGAGGGGTGGGAAGCAGAGGAAGGAGCAAGAGATGAATGGGACTGGGAGGGGGGGGAAGCAGAGGGAAGGAGCAGGAGATGAATGGGACTGGGGGGTGGGAAGCAGAGGGAAGGAGCAAGAGATGGATGGGACTGGAAGGGTGGGAAGCAGAGGAAGGGAGCAGGAGATGAATGGGACTGGGAGGGGTGGGAAGCAGAGGGAAGGAGCAAGAGATGGATGGGACTGGGAGGGTGGGAAGCAGAAGGAGCAGGAAATGAATGGGACTGGGAGGGGTGGGAAGCAGAGGGAAGGAGCAGGAGATGAATGGGACTGGAGGGTGGGAAGCAGAGGGAAGGAGCAGGAAATGAATGGGACTGGGAGGGGTGGGAAGCAGAGGGTAGGAGCAAGAGATAGATGGGACTGGGAGGGTGGGAAGCAGAGGGAAGGAGCAGGAGATGAATGGGACTGGGAGGGGTGGGAAGCAGAGGGAAGGAGCAAGAGAGATGGGACTGGGAGGGTGGGAAGCAGAGGGAAGGAGCAGGAGATGGATGGGACTGGTGGGGTGGGAAGCAGAGGAAGGAGCAGGAGATGAATGGGACTGGGAGGGGTGGGAAGCAGCAAGAGATGGATGGGACTGCGAGGGGGGGGAGCAGAGGGATGGACCAGGAGATGGATGGGATTGGGGGAGGTCAGGCACAGCAGAGGAAGGAGCAGAAAATGGATGGGACAGAGGGATGGTGAGCAGAGGGAAGGAACAGAAGATGGATGGAACTGGGAGGGTTGGGGAGCAGAGGGAAGGAGCAAGAGATGGATGGGACTGGAGGGTGGGGAGCAGAGGGAAGCCTACTAGAAAGAAGACACTGCATAAAACAGAAGACACTGGGATCAAAGCGAATAGAAAAACTAAATGATCAGACAACAAAGGTAAATAAAAGTATTTTATTCATAATTTATTAATTGAAATGTGTCAGCTTTTTGAAATATGCATCTGTGATATTTTGCCTGTAAATTTCATTTCCTTCCTCCATATTAGCATATTCATTTGCATATTTATATATGCAAATGATATGCTAATATGCTCCGCCCATTCTTTGCCCCCCAAATGAAACAGTCAAACTACGCCTATGGCTACCAGAGAGTTACTTTTACAACCATGACGGAAGGAAGTGGATATGAGATTGGCGTGTGTCCTACCTTATTCTGATCGTGCTTTCAAGATTAAACAAATCATAGAAGAGCACTGTCATGTGATACAACGACACCAGGCTGAGATTTGTGTTCTCAAGAGAAAGAAATTTAAAAGATAAGCTTACCATACCTCATTTTACAATGCAGATGTGGACACTGTCAAGTTTGTCAATACACAAAAGAAACTGAAATTGTGGAACATCCAATAAGATGGAAGACATATAGATTAAAGGCATGAACTGATTGCTCAACTTAAGTTGTAGTGTATATGGTGTCAAATTTCTGTCCAAAATTGTGTATTGGTTTCACTACAAGATCTACCTAACTCTTACCTTTCAGGAATTCCAGACTGCCCAATTTGACTGCCCCTATCGGTCTGGCTGCTCACGCATCCTTTAGATTGTAAGCTCTTTGAGCAGGGATTGTCCTTCTATGTTAAATTGTACAGCGCTGCGTAACCCTAGTAGCGCTTTAGAAATGTTAAGTAGTAGTAGTATTTCTGAACATCTCAGGTGTATTAGGAATTGTGACAGTGGAAGCATCTTAATATAACACTAGCTAGATACAGCTAGCTAGCTCAATGGAGAAGGGTAGTTAGTGGGGTTCCCCAGGGGTCTGTGCTGGGACCGCTGCTTTTTAACATATTTATAAATGACCTAGAGATGGGAGTAACTAGTGAGGTAATTAAATTTGCTGATGACACAAAGTTATTCAAAGTCGTTAAATCGCGGGAGGATTGTGAAAAATTACAAGAGGACCTTCTGGGAGACTGGGCATCTAAATGGCAGATGACGTTTAATGTGAGCAAGTGCAAAGTGATGCATGTGGGAAAGAGGAACCCGAATTATAGCTACATCATGCAAGGTTCCACATTAGGAGTCACGAACCAAGAAAAGAATCTAGGTGTCGTCGTTGAGGATATGTTGAAACCTTCTGTTCAGTGTGCTGCTTCAGCTAAGAAAGCAAATAGAATGTTAGGTATTATTAGGAAAGGAATGGAAAACAAAAATGAGGATGTTATAATGCCTTTGTATCGCTCCATGGTGCGACCACACCGCGAATAATGTGTTCAATTCTGGTCGCCGCATCTCAATAAAGATATAGTTGAATTAGAAAAGGTGCAGAGAAGGGCGATGAAAATGATAAAGGGGATGGGACGACTTCCTTATGAGGAAAGGCTAAAGCGGCTAGGGTTTTTCAGCTTGGAGAAAGGCGGCTGAGGGGAGATATGATAGAAGTCTATAAAATAATGAGTGAACGGGTAGCTGTGAAGCGTCTGTTTACGCTTTCCAAAAATACTAGGACTAGGGGGCATGCGATGAAGCTACAATGTAGTAAATTTAAAACGAATCGGAGAAAATCTTTCTACACTCAATGTGTAATTGAGCTCTGGAATTCATTGCCAGAGAATGTGGTAGGGGCAGTTAGCTTAGCGGAGTTTTAAAAAGATTTGGATGGCTTCCTAAAGGAAAAGTCCATAGACTGTTATTAAATGGGGAAAATCCACTATTTCTGGGATAAGCAGCATAAAATGTTTTGTACTTTTTTGGGATCTTGCCAGGTACTTGTGACCTGGATTGGCCACTGTTGGAAACAGGATACTGGGCTTGATGGACCTTCGGTCTGTCCCAGTATGGCAATACTTATGTACTTGGGATTCTGAATGGAATCTTGCTACTCTTTGGGGTTCTACATGGAATGTTGTTACACTTTGAAATTCTGCATGGAATCTTGTTATTCTTCAGAATTCTAGAATCTTGCTACTCTTTGGGGTTCTACATAGAATGTTGCTACTATTTAGGTTTCTGTCAGGTACCTGTGACCTGGATTGGCAACTGTTGGAAACAGGATGCTGGGCTTGATGGACCTTCGGTCTGTCCCAGTATGACAATACTTATGTACTTATGTATACAGACACTGATGCACTATTAGGAATAGCAAGGGGAAAAATACATACAGTCATATACTGTATGTTTTCCCTTACTATTACATTTGAATGAAAGTTATGTTACTTCTGCCTTATCAAGACTTACAAACATTAGATATTACAACAGTTTCTGGAAAATAGAATGATTTTGTTCCGCCCAGTGAGTCAGAGATAACAACTGTTGGTAAAAAGGATTAATTGGGGGCGGGGGGAAGAGGGGTTGGTGGTTCAGAGGCTAGGATAGGGGAGGGCAGACTTATACGGGGTCTGTGCCTGAGCCGGTGATGGGAGGCGGGACTGGTGGTTGGGAGGTGAGAAATACTGCTGGACAGACTTATACGGTCTGTGCCCTGAAAAAGACAGGTACAAATCAAGGTAAGGTATACACATATGATTTATGGGCAGACTAGATGGACCGTGCAGGTCTTTTTCTGCCGTCATCTACTATGTTACTATGTCCTTTGGATATGGTGTCAGTTCCCTTGACTGAATTTGTAATCATACTAGTTTGTTCATGTATATGGAAAGAGGGAAGGGTCTGGGTGTGTTCTTTGCAGGCCGAAAAATAAACTTGCATTCCCCACTATCAGAAAAAGAGTGTACTCTTTTCCAAAAGAATGTGTGCTATTATTGCCAAATAAAAAATAAATAAAAAATAAATAATCAAACAAACAAATAAATAAATAAAATTGTTCATGTTTTCTCTGCTTGTTTTAATGATACTCAACAACATGGAATATGTCTTTTGACATCTGCGATGTAATTGGCTTAGAGGGGCATAATCGAACGTCGCCGGCGAAATAGATCGCCGGCAATCTATTTTGGCGGTGGCGCAACAGCTGGCCGGAACCGTATTATCGAAAGAGATGGCCGACCATTTTTTTCTGATAATACGGTTTAGCCCGGCCAAATGCCAGAGTTCGCCGGGTTTGAGATCGCCGGTTTTGTTTTTCAGCGAAATCCAAGGCATTTGGTCGTGGGACGAGCCAGCATTTGTAATGCACTGGTCCCCCTCACATGCCAGGGCACCCTAGGGGCACTTCTAAAAATGTTTAAAAAAATACAAAATAAGCTGCCAGGTGCATAGCTCCCTTACCGTCGGTGCTGAGCCCCCCAAATCCCCCCCAAACCCACTCCCCACACCTCTACTCCATTACCATAGCCCTTATGGGTGAAGGGGGGCACTTACATGTGGGTACAGTGGGTGTTGGGGGGGGGTTTGGATGGCTCAACACTTAGAACCACAAGTGTAACAGGTAGGGGGGGATGGGCCTGGGTCCACCTGCCTGAAGTGCACTGCACCCATTAAAAACTGCTCCAGGGACTTGCCTACTGCTGTCAGGGACCTGGGTATGACATTTGAGGCTGGCATACAGGCTGGCAAAAAAGTGCTTTATTTTTTTCGTGTGGGAGGAGGTTGGTGACCACTGGGGGTCATTCCCCATTCCCTCCATTGGTCATCTGGTCAGTTGGGGCACCTTTTTGAGGCTTGGTCGTGAAAAAAAAGAACCAAGTAAAGCCAGCGAAATACTGCTTAACGCCGCTTTTTTTCCCATTATCCTCGAAAGTCGGCCATCTGGTAGCCACGTCCATGCCCGCCCATGCCCCGCCTTCGCTTCGCTGGCAACACGCCCCTTTGAAGTTTCGCTGGGGAGGCGATGGAAAAGCGGTGATGCTGTCAAAAAAGCAGCAGTCAATTATACTGATTTTGCCGCTTTTCCAAGATCACTGGCCATCTCCCGATTTATGTCGAAAGTTGGCCAGCGATCACTTTCGATAATAAGCAGGTTGGTCATTATTAAAAAAAACAAAACTAGCTGAAAACATCTTCGTTTTAGTCCTGGATGTTTTCATTTTTGTTCCGTTATGGCTGAGAAACGTCCAGGTCTTAAGAACACTCAAATCCCGCCCTTAACACCCCCTCCCCCCCCCCCCCCCCCCCCCCCACACACACACACATGCATCCTTGAGATTTGGTCACACTGCAAATGAACAGCATAGAAAAAAAAATGGGTTTCCAAAATACAAATTTGGACGTTTTGGAGAGAAAAATGGCCAAATGCTGCTTTATGCCACTTTTTAGATGATTTTCTCTTTTGAAAATGAGCCCCAATAGTGTCCTGAAAGCTCTTCACTACTGGAAATATTAAAAGAAATGTTGTCTGCATAAGAAAAATACATTGCTTCAAAGTAACTAAGCACATATTGCAGTTCACTCAGGGTTGTGTAGCAGGATATACAAACTGAATGATTAAGGATCCATTGATTTATTGTTCTTGTTTTACTGTTTACTGTCAAGGTGGAATAGAGTAAAGCCTATCAAGCAAATAAAGACAGGCTTCAGTTCCATTTGTCTACAATCACCTTCCTAGATTTACACCACAAATGTTGGCCATGTCTTTGTCTGTAGAGTGCATGCCCTTGAATGTACATCAGACTACACTAACCTAAGAAATCTGATTCACTCAAAAGAAACTAATGAAACTGCATGTTTGTGCTTAAATGTCTCTTAATTGCATATGTAGCCTTGCAATAGAAGGGTATACACCACCATTTCCACAATAGGGTAATATTCAACGCCATTTCCGCAATAGGGTAATATTCAACGCCATTTCCGCAATAGAAGGGTATTATACACCGCGATTTCCGCAATAGGGTAATTCAACGCCATTTCCGCAATAGAAGGATTATACTCCGCGATTTCCGCAATGGAAGGGTATATACACCGCCATTTCCTCAATAGAAGGTATATACGCCATTTCCGCAATGGAAGGGTATATACACCGCCATTTCCTCAATAGAAGGTATTATACGCCCAATTTCCGCATGGAAGGGTATATACACCGCCATTTCCGCAATAGAATATATACACGCCATTTCCGCAAGTAGAAGGGTATTATACACCGCAATTTCCGCAATAGGGTAATATTCAACGCCATTTCCGCAATAGAAGGGTATTATACACCGCCATTTCCTCAATAGGGTAATATTCAACGCCATTTCCGCAATAGAAGGGTATTATACACTGCCATTTCCGCAATAGAAGGGTAATATACGCCGCGATTTCCGCAATGGAAGGGTAATATACACCGCTATTTCCTCAATAGAAGGATAATATACACCGCCATTTCCGCAATAGAAGGGTATTATACACCGCCATTTCCGCAATAGGGTAATATTCAACGCCATTTCCGCAATAGAAGGGTATTATACACCGCCATTTCCGCAATAGAAGGGTATTATACACTGCCATTTCCTCAATAGAAGGGTATTATACACTGCCATTTCCGCAATAGAAGGGTATTATACACCGCCATTTCCGCAATAGAAGGGTAATATACACCGCCATTTCCGCAATAGGGTAATATTCAACGCCATTTCCGCAATAGAAGGGTAATCAGCAGCACACCCACATTGGCGCACGCTACACGGTTACTGCACGGGTAACGCATGAGCCCTTGCCACTAAGTCAATAAGGTAAGGGTTCAGGCCGTAAATAGGCGCACGCTAGTTTTAATTTTGCGCACGCCCATTTCCCGGCCCATTAAAAAAAATGGCCTTTTTCCCAGCAGCGGTAAAAAGTGGTCCAGATCATGCCCAAAAGACGAGCCCACACTACCGCAGGCCACTTTTTACCGTGGCTTTATAAGAGGACCCACTCAATGAAGCAAAATTATTGAGTATCAACTAGGCAGTGGGAAATGGACCAATGACTCCAGGAAGACGGGATTGCGTTGATGAAGCAAAGTAATTTATTCACAGACTCGGCACAGTTTCGGCCACAGGCCTGCCTCAGTCTAAAAAAAAGTTTATTAAAACAATGTAAATAATTTGAACAAAATGATAGTAAAAACAATAAACTGTAGTATCATTAACAAATGATAAATAAACATATATGTCACTACACATTTAAAAACTCAACTTAATGTTTTGGAAACCTCTATAACATGTATGCAAATATAGAAAACACTGTTATAAAAGATTAAATAATATTGTATATAAATGATTAAACGAACCTCAAAAGATTTCCATCGAAAAGTTACGTGGAGGGGCATAATGGAACAGAAACGCCTATCTCCATGGGCGTTTATCTCCGAGAACGGGTCCGTGAAGGGGCGGGGCGGATCGTATTTTTTAAAAGAAAAAGACGCCCATGTTTTATTCGTCAAGGTGTGAGCTGGGCGTTTTTGCTTTTCAGCGATAATGGAAAATGAAATCGCCCAGCTCAAAACGAATAAATCCAAGGCATTTGTTCGTGGGAGGGGCCAGGATTCATAGTGCACTGGTCCCCCTCACATGGCAGGACACCAACCGGGCACCCTAGGGGGCACTTTTACAAAAAACAAATAAAAGGTAAAAGAGCTCCCAGGTGCATAGCACCCTTCCCTTGGGTGTTGAGCCCCCCAAATCCCCCTCAAAACCCACTGCCCACAAGTCTACATCATTACTATAGCCCTAAGAGGTGAAGGGGGGCACCTACATGTGGGCAGTGGGTTTTGAGGGGGGTTGGACGACTAATAGCATTAAGCAGCACAATTGTAACAGGTAGGGGGGGGGATGGGCCTGGGTCCACCTGCCTGACGTCCACTGCACCCCCTAACAACTGCTCCAGGGACCTGCATACTGCTGCTTGGGAGGAGGGTATGACATTTGAGGGTGAAAGTAAAAAGTTGTGAAACATCATTTGTTGTGGTGGGAGGGGGTTAGTGACCACTGGGGGAGTCAGGGGAGGTCATCCCCGACTCCCTCTGGGGGTCATCTGGTAATTTAGGGCACTTTTGGGGGCCTTATTCGTAAAAAAACAGGGTCCAGGAAAAGTGTCCTAAATTCTAGCTCAAAACTGTTCCATTATCGGCGAAGGGCGCCCATCTCTGTTCGCCCGATAACCACGCCCCAGTTCCGCCTTCGACACGCCTTCGACACGCCCCCGTCAACTTTGTCCGCATCCGCGCGACGGAGTGCAGTTGAAAGCGACCCAAATTCGGCTTTTGATTATACCGCGTTATTCGTTTTTGTGAGATAAACGCCCATCTCCCGATTTAGGTCGGAACTTGGGCGTTATTCTCGTTCGATTATAAGCTGGATAGTAACATAGTAACATAGTAGATGACGGCAGATAAAGACCTGCATGGTCCATCCAGTCTGCCCATGACAAACTCATATGTGTATACCTTATCTTGAATTCGTACCTGTCCTTTTCAGGGCACAGACCATATAAGTCTGCCCAGCAGTATTTCCCGCCTCCCAACCACCAGTCCCGCCTCCCATCACCGGCTCTGGTACAGACCGTATAAGTCTGCCCTCCCCTATCCTCGCCTCCCAACCACCACCCCCTCTTCCCCCCAACTGCTCCGCCACCCAATTTCAGCTAAGCTTCTGAGGATCCATTCCCTCTGCACAGGATTCCTCTATGCATATCCCACGCATGTTTGAACTCCGTTACCGTTTTCATCTCCACCACCTCCCGCGGGAGGGCATTCCAAGCGTCCACCACCCTCTCCGTGAAAAATACTTCCTGACATCTTTCCTGAGTCTGCCCCCTTCAATCTCATTTCATGTCCTCTCGTTCTACCGCCTTCCCATCTCCGGAAAAGGTGCGTTTGCGGATTAATACCTTTCAAATATTTGAACGTCTGTATCATATCACCCCTGTTCCTCCTTTCCTCCAGGGTGTACATGTTCAGGTCAGCAAGCCTTTTTTATACGTCTTGGAACGTAATTCCCATACCATCCTCGTAGCTTTTCTTTGCACCGCTTCCATTTTTTTTACATCCTTCGTAAGATACCGCCTCCAAAACTGAACACAATACTCCAGGTGGGGCCTCACCAACGTCTTATATAGGGGCATTAAAACCTCCTTTCTTCTGCTGGTCACTCCTCTCTCTATACAGCCTAGCAATCTTCTAGCTACTGCCACCGCCTTGTCGCACTGTTTCGTCGCCTTCAGGTCCTCAGATACTATCACCCCAAGATCCCTCTCCCCGTCCGTGCCTATCAGACTCTCCCGCCTAACACATACGTCTCCCTTGGATTTCTACTCCCTAAGTGCATTTCTTCGCATTGAATTTTAATTGCCAAACGTTAGACCATTCTTCTAGCTTCTTCAGATCTTTTTCATGTTTTCCACACCCTCTGGGGTGTCCACTCTTGGAAATCTTGGTGTCATCCGCAAAAAGGCAAACCTTACCTTGTAACCCCTCGCAATGTCACTCACAAATATATTGAACAGAATGGGCCCAGCACCGATCCCTGAGGCACCACTACTCACCTTTCCCTCCTCCGAGCGAACGCCATTCACCACCACCCTCTGGCGTCTGTCCGTCAACCAGTTCCTAATCCAGTTCACCACTTCGGGTCCTATCTTCAGGCCGTCTAGTTTATTTAAGAGCCTCCTGTGGGGAACCGTGTCAAAAGCCTTGCTGAAATCTAAGTATATGACGTCCATAGCACGTCCTTGATTTAATTCTCCTGTCACCCAGTCAAAGAATTCAATGAGATTCGTTTGGCACGATTTCCCTTTGGTGAAACCATGTTGTCTCGGATCTTGCAACTTATTGGCTTCCAGGAAATTCACTATCCTTTCCTTCAGCATGGCTTCCATTACTTTTCCAATAACCGAAGTGAGGCTTACCGGCCTGTAGTTTCCAGCTTCTTCCCTATCCCCACTTTTGTGAAGAGGGACCACCTCCGCCGTTCTCCAATCCCTTGGAACCTCTCCCCTCTCCAAGGATTTATTAAACAAGTCTTTAAGAGGACCCGCCAGAAGCTCTCTGAGCTCCCTCAGTATTCTGGGGTGGATCCCGTCCGGCCCCATGGCTTTGTCCACCTTCAGCTTTCCAAGTTGTTGATACACACTCTCTTCCGTGAACGGCGCTCTATCCACCTCATTCTCAGGAGTACTTTTGCCAGTCCCTCTCGGTCCTTCCCCAGGGTTTTCATCAGTGAAAACAGAACAAAAGTATCTATTTAGCAAATTGGCTTTTTCGTCATCATTTTCTACATAGTTTTGTTTGTTGTTCTTTTAGTCTCACAATTCCCTTTATAGTCTTTCTCCTTTCACTAATATACCTGAAGAAGTTTTTGTCTCCCCTCCTTACATTTCTAGCCATTTGTTCTTCCGCTTGCGCCTTCGCCAGACGTACCTCTCTCTTGGCTTCTTTCAGTTTCATCGGTATTCCTCCCCGTGTCCTCCTCTTGAGATTTTCTATATTTCTGGAACGCTAACTCTTTAATCTTATTTTCTCAGCCACTTGCTTTGAGAACCATATCGGTTTCCTTTTTCTCTTGCTTTTATTTACTCTCCTTACATAAAGGTCTTTGGCCCTGTTTATTACTTCTTTTAGCCTGGACCACTGTCCTTCCACTTCTCGTATGTCCTCCCAGCCCATCAGCTCCTTCCTCAGGTATTCTCCCATTTTGTTAAAGTCAGCTCGCTTGAAATGGAGGACTTTGAGTTTAGAGTGGCCGCCATCCACATGAGCCGTTACATCAAAACAAACCGTTTGATGGTCACTGTTTCCCAGGTGCGCAGCCACTCGGACATTTGACACACTATCCCCATTTGTGAGCACCAGATCCAATGTGGCTCCCTCCCTCGTGGGTTCGTTCACCATTTGTCTGAGCAGAGCACTTTGGAAAGCATCCACAATCTCTCTACTTCTTTCCGATTTTGCAGACGGAACCTTCCAATCTACATCCGGCAGATTAAAATCTCCCAACAACAGCACCTCTTTTCTTCCCCAACTTTTGAATATCAGCAATCAGATCTTTATCTAGTTCTTCCAATTGTGTCGGGGGTCTATAGACAACACCCACGTGGACCAATGTTCTATCTCTCTTTTTAAGGTGATCCATATCGCTTCTTCCTTTCCCCAGTTCCCTGTCATTTCAGTCGCTGGGATATCATTTCTGACATACAGAGCTACTCCTCCACCTATACGTCCCTCTCTATCCTTCCTAAAAAGATTATAGCCTGGTATGTTTACATCCCATTCATGGGAACCATTGAGCCATGTCTCTGTGACTGCAACTATGTCCAAGTCAGCCTCCAAAATCAGGGCTTGAAGGTCAGGAATTTTCTTGCTTAGACTGCGAGCATTTGTGGTCATCGCTTTCCATGTGCATTTCCTAGTATGTGTTTTGGTTTTAGTGATTTGTGAGGGTGTTTTCTCATTGGGTTAAATACATAATGGCATGCTAAAAATTTGGTATTACAAATAAATATAAAAATGTATTAAAATTGCTAACAGGAACCAGGTTTCAAATAATATGAACTAAAATGTTAACAACAACTCCATAGACCATTCCTGTACATTGATACCTTACTGAAAAAGATTTCTTTTAATTATTATATAAAATTAATGAAATATGGAAAATTAAAAACAATGAATAATTATGTATATTCTATTAAAATAAAATACTATGAGATATAAAATATATGTACTGAAATTTTTTATAAAAGAAAATTCATTATTAGATGAATGAATTATTAACCCAGAGTTATTAACAGTTCAAGCTTCTCTTACTAACCTACAAATGCACTCGATCTGCAGCCCCTCCTTACCTCTCTACCCTCATCTCCCCTTACGTCCCTACCCGTAACCTCCGCTCTCAAGACAAATCCCTCCTTTCAGTACCCTTCTCCACCACCGCCAACTCCAGGCTCCGCCCTTTCTGCCTCGCCTCACCCCATGCTTGGAACAAACTCCCTGAGCCCATACGCCAGGCCCCCTCCCTGCCCATCTTCAAATCATAGCTCAAAGCCCACCTCTTCAATGTCGCTTTCGGCACCTAATCACAACTCAGGAAATCTAGACTACCCCAACTTGACATTTCGTCCTTTAGATTGTAAGCTCTTCTGAGCAGGGACCGTCCTTAGTTATTAATTTGTACAGCGCTGCGTAACCCTAGTAGCGCTCTAGAAATGTTAAGTAGTAGTAGTAGTAGTAGTAGTAGAGTGTATTGTCTGACATTGTGAAGAATATTCTAAAGTATTGTATGATCACATATTTAACTTGTATTTAAATGTCTATTTAAAAACTTATTTTAAAAGGCTAAAAAATATATATAAGAAGAATGCCATTATTTTTTTTTAATAAATTGAAGATATATAATGTATAAAACAAAAAAATTGTATGAATGACACACCTTGAATGATCCTCATAGCTTGGAAAAAAGGTATTTGTTTTCCAATTATCTTGAAAAATCCTCGTGGCTTGGAGAATGCGTATATAAGAAGTCTGAAAAACGAATAATCTAGTGGATAATTTGAATGATAATACAGATATGCTCATATGTATGTGTATGCTTGAATATCCATTCAATGCTATTAATTTGATTGTGTGTGTTTGCATGATCACAACCGCAACGAAAATAACCAACTGAACGACATCCATATATTAATGCAAATTAATAAGTGATATATGGAAATCTGTTATATATATATATTAAATTATGCTTTTGTAATAATTAATACAATGTGTTTGACATAAAAAATGATACGAACATATATGAAATGCCATTATCGAAATACAACTATATATACGTATATCTGTATTCTGCTACAACGGAGCGTATGTGTGTGTGTCATCATTACTACACTTTAAAATACCGTAGCTTCATTCATTGTTGATAAAAATGCTTGAAAATTAGAACATGCGTGAATAGAAACTTAAATCTTATAGAGTAAAAACGATCTGAGCATACATCTATGTACTGAATATGTATGTGTATGTATCTGTCGCAGGTGTTATTAAATGTAATAAAAACTTGATAGAAAATAAAGCTCATTCTTTTAACTATATAGTAACATAGTAACATAGTAGATGACGGCAGAAAAAGACCTGCACGGTCCATCCAGTCTGCCCACGATAAACTCATATGTGTATACCTTACCTTGATTTGTACCTGTCTTTTTCAGGGCACAGATCGTATAAGTCTGTCCAGCAGTATTTCCTGCCTCCCAACCACCAGTCCCGCCTCCCATCACCGGCTCTGGCACAGACCCCGAATAAGTCTGCCCTCCCCTATCCTAGCCTCTCAACCATCCCCTCTTCCCCCCGCCACCCAATTTCAGCTAAGCTTCTGTGGATCCATTCCTTCTGCACAGGATTCCTTTATGCCTATCCCACGCATGTTTGAATTCCGTTACCATTTTCATCTCCACCACCTCCCGCGGGAGGGCATTCCAAGCGCTCACCACCCTCTCCGTGAAGAAATACTTCCTGACATCTTTCCTGAGTCTTGCCCCCTTCAATC